>NW_021281301.1:53698-56454 GCF_002162155.2 Triticum dicoccoides
AAAAAAAAAGAGTCGGGTAGCCACGCTCCGTTTAGGCCCAAAATTTTTCGAAAACGCATTTTTCGAAAAAATTTCTGGCTATCCTATTTTTAGGTGTTTCTGAGTGTTTTGAGACAGGTGCCATTATAGGAAGTTTTTTTTTGACCCGTTTCCAGTTTTTGGGTCCGGGCAGTCAAAAAAAAAATTGGTCAAAAAAAAATTTCGTGCCCATCCTGTCAGTTTGAGTTAAGAAGAGTTTTGAGACACTCGCCATTATAGTGATTTTTCGCAAAAAAAAAGCAGCGCAAAAAAAAAAGAGCGCAAAAAAAAAAGAGCGAAAAAAAAATTCCAGAGTGTGCTTTTCCCTTGTCTACGTGCCGCGCCGTGATTTTGTTAGTGTTCTAGGCTCGCGTCTCTAGCACAGTCTAGCCTAGGACCAGCACAGTACCGTCGTTGAGCGTTTATTCAACTTTGTATCTCTGAATTGATTATTGCTGACCCTTTTTGCTACCATATTATAAGCCTTCCCAGCTCCACATACATCTACGTCGTGCGTTTGACTCTCCCTGGTAATCGCTCTATCCAAGCTTTGAGAGTTTTTGACTACAACGGTTGCCGATCACCGCCTGCTGGTGGGTAAGAACTGGTAAGAATTTGAGATTTGCTTGACGGATTTGTGACACCCACCACCACCACTTGTTCGTAGTCTGTAGGATCATATTCTTGTGTGTTTCTATTGCTGCTAACCATGCCAGGATCACAAGCCGACGAGATTGACTGGGAGAATTTATCGAACAAGGAGCTTCATGATAAGTTTCAGCAAATGATGACTGAACAGGTGCAAGATGTGCTGAACAATTTTGAAGAGGCCATGGAGAAGATCACTGGCTTTGAGAAGACGTTCGAAACAAAGCTCGATAACAAGTTTAATGAATTGCTCGCGCGTCTTCCACCACCACCATCCGCTGCAGCTAACGCACCTCTCCAACAGCAACAACAACGACTACCTCCACGTCGCGAAGCAGACCTCCGCCGAGCAAGCCGTGTTCCTCTTGCGTTTGGCCAAACTGTTGGTGCTGCTGTTGATACTTCTGTGGCTCCTGCTGCTGATGCGGAGGAGGATGATTATGTGGGAGATTATGAGGATGAGGATGATCAAAATAATACAATTGTTACACCCACAGCCCCTGCTGCTATACATACTGGACCAATTACTAGAGCTCGTGCACGCCAACTAAATTACCAGGTACTTTCGTTTCTTGGTAATGATTCTAATGTTTATGAGAATATGATGCTGCCTAAATTGGATACATTTGTTTTGCTTACAAATGAAGGGCCTAGCTTGGAGAAGGATGAACATTGGAGCAAGAACAAGCATGGAGATGATGGCATGCGCAAGGGAAACAAGAACGGAGTTACAAGTGATGATTTCAGGACTTTGAAGCCACCATAATGGGTGCATGAAGCCTTGGACGAAATATACAAGATGCCACTTCATAAATTTCATCCCGAGGCTATTTTAGGTGCTGCGTCACCTTATTATTGGGCCAGGCCCATGTAATTTCGAAATACATAAGTATAGGCTATTTTTAGAGTCCGTATGTGTGGGGAAACAAGAGATAGGGTTGATTTCGGACCCCTCCACCAAGGGCCACGAAATTCCCCCCCTCTTCCTCCATATATACAGCCCTTAGGGCATCGTTTAGACTTTGGGTTTTGTTTAGATTAAAAGTTCGCCATAGCTGCAACTTCGCGTACTTCGTTGGTGTTCAACGACCAGACAAAGGCGTCACAGAACCCCACCTTGATCAATAAAGCTTTCATCTTATATTCGCAATATCCAGATTGCAATCTCAGTTTCTTGCTTGTTCTTCGTTTGCTCGCAGGAAACAGACCCTCGTGGTCAGGTTGATCGTGCTCCGGCGTGGTCAATAACCTCTCGGAGTTGGTTTAGCGATTGCTAAGGCGCGACGTCCTCGCACGTTCGTAGTCGGATCGTCAAAGTCGACTTCCACCAAAGCGAAATCCACCATCTCATCGAAAGACGGGACACCTTAGCCTCTATCAAGTGGTATCAGATTTCCAGGTTGCTCGGTGAGATTTTACAGTTTTTCGTAGTTTAGATCGAGTCTGTTCTTCATACCTACAGTCCACGAAAAAGCCACCAAAAAAAAATTAGGGTTAGTTCATCATATCCGAACCAATCTGAGCCTTTGCATAATCTTTTTAGGGTTTTGCTTTGTTGAATTTGCGGTTGCATCGTCGTGTCTAGTTGCTGGTCTTAGAGTCTAGTCTTTTAGAGTTTCGAGTTCTGGTCATAAGTTGTCACGCCGCCGCCGCACCATCATCATCGCCCCTGCCGTCTACCACCACCGCTCCGAATCCGTATCCATATACCACCACCAATCCGTGTCCATATACCACCACCGATCCATATCCATATACTACCACCGTTACCACCACCGCTGCCATATACCACCACCATATATCCACCACCAATCCGAGTCCTTGCTTATTAGGGTTGTTTTCGAGATCCATCTAGATTCCGATTCGTGTTTCCTTGCTGGAGTAGGTTTCGGAAAAAAAAAAGAGTCGGGTAGCCACGCTCCGTTTAGGCCCAAAATTTTTCGAAAACGCATTTTTCGAAAAAATTTCTGGCTATCCTATTTTTAGGTGTTTCTGAGTGTTTTGAGACAGGTGCCATTATAGGAAGTTTTTTTTTGACCCGTTTCCAGTTTTTGGGTCCGGGCAGTCAAAAAAAAAATTGGTCAAAAAAA
>NW_021281301.1:58784-136580 GCF_002162155.2 Triticum dicoccoides
CATCCTTACTACATCCAATGGTTCAACAACAGCGGCAAGGTTAAGGTAACACGTACTGTTCGTGTGCATTTTAGTATCTCTACATATGCTGATTATGTTGATTGTGATGTGGTACCTATGCAAGCATGTTCCTTATTACTTGGTAGACCATGGCAATTTGATAAAAATTCTGTACACCATGGTAGAAACAATCACTATACTCTTGTTCATAAGGATAAAAATATTACTTTGCTTCCTATGACTCCTGATTCCATTTTGAAAGATGATATTAATAGAGCTAATAAAGCAAAACAGGAGACGAATAAGAGTGAAAATCAGATTGTGGCAAAAGAATTTGAGCAACAAATGAAGTCTAATAATAAATCATCTAGTGTTGCTTCTGAAATTAAATTGAAAAGTGCATGTTTATTTGCCACCAAATATGATATTGATGAGCTAGATTTCAGCAAATCTGTTTGCTATGCTTTTGTGTGCAAAGAGGCATTATTTTCATTCGAGGACGTGCCTTCCTCTTTGCCTCCTGCTGTCACTAACATTTTGCAGGAGTTCGCTGACGTCTTTCCACAAGACGGGCCACCGGGATTACCGCCTATTCGAGGGATTGAGCATCAGATTGACTTAATTCCCGGTGCTTCACTGCCAAACCGTGCACCATACCGTACCAATCCAGAGGAGACGAAGGAGATTATGCGCCAAGTACAAGAGCTTCTCGACAAAGGTTATATACGCGAATCCCTTAGTCCTTGTGCTGTTCCTATTATTCTAGTGCCGAAAAAGGATGGTACATCACGTATGTGTGTTGATTGTAGAGGCATTAATAATATTACTATTCGTTATCGTCATCCTATTCCTAGGCTAGATGATATGCTTGATGAATTGAGTGGCTCTACAATATTCTCCAAAGTTGATTTGCGTAGTGGCTACCATCAAATTCGTATGAAATTGGGAGATGAATGGAAAACAGCATTTAAAACTAAGTTTGGATTATATGAGTGGTTAGTCATGCCTTTTGGGTTAACTAATGCACCTAGTAATTTCATGAGATTAATGAACGAAGTTTTACGTGCTTTCATTGGACGATTTGTGGTAGTTTACTTTGATGACATATTGATTTATAGCAGATCTTTGGAAGAACATTTGGAACATTTACGTGCTGTTTTTATTGCTCTACGTGATGCACGTTTGTTTGGTAACCTTGGGAAGTGCACCTTTTGCACCGACCGAGTATCTTTTCTTGGCTATGTTGTTACTCCACAGGGAATTGAAGTTGATAAAGCCAAGATTGAAGCTATTGAGAGTTGGCCGCAGCCCAAAACGGTCACACAAGTGAGGAGTTTTCTTGGCCTCGCTGGATTCTATAGGCGTTTTGTGAGAGATTTCAGCACCATTGCTGCACCTCTCAATGAGCTTACAAAGAAAGATGTGCCTTTTCTTTGGGGTACCGCACAGGAAGAAGCCTTCACGGAGGCGCATGGAGGAGGATTAATGGGACACTTTGGCGTGAAGAAGACGGAGGACGTACTTGCTACACATTTCTTTTGGCCAAAGATGAGACGAGATGTTGAGCGTTTTATTGCTCGCTGCACTACATGTCAAAAAGCTAAGTCACGACTCAATCCTCATGGTTTATATATGCCTTTGCCTGTACCTAGTGTTCCTTGGGAGGATATTTCTATGGACTTTGTTTTAGGTTTACCTCGAACAAAGAAGGGGAGGGATAGCATATTTGTTGTCGTGGATAGATTCTCGAAAATGGCACACTTTATACCATGTCATAAAAGCGATGATGATGTTAATGTTGCTGATTTGTTCTTTTGTGAAATTATTCGCTTGCATGGTGTGCCAAATACTATTGTTTCAGATCGTGATACTAAATTTCTTAGCCACTTTTGGAGATGTTTATGGGCTAAGTTGGGGACTAAACTGCTTTTTAGTACTACTTGTCACCCCCAAACTGATGGACAAACTGAAGTAGTCAATAGAACGTTGTCTACTATGCTTAGGGCTGTTTTGAAGAATAATAAGAAAATGTGGGAGGAATGCTTGCCTCATATTGAATTTGCTTATAATCGTTCATTGCATTCTACTACTAAGATGTGCCCTTTTGAAGTTGTGTATGGTTTCCTACCTCGTGCACCTATTGATTTGTTGCCTCTTCCATCTTCGGAGAAGGTTAATTTTGATGCTAAACAACGTGCTGAATTGATTTTAAAAATGCATGAGTTAACTAAGGAAAACATTGAGCGCATGAATGCTAAATATAAACTTGCTGGAGATAAGGGTAGAAAACATGTTGTGTTTGCACCTGGAGATCTTGTTTGGTTACATTTGCGTAAGGATAAATTTCCTGATTTGCGCAAATCAAAGTTAATGCCACGTGCTGATGGTCCCTTTAAGGTGTTCGAGAAAATAAATGATAATGCATATAAACTTGAGCTGTCTGCAGATTTTGGGGTTAGTCCCACTTTTAACATTGCAGATTTGAAGCCTTATTTGGGTGAGGAAGATGAACTTCCGTCGAGGACGACTTCATTTCAAGAAGGGGAGGATGATGAGGACATCAATACAATTGTTACACCCACAGCCCCTGCTGCTATACATACTGGACCAATTACTAGAGCTCGTGCACGCCAACTAAATTACCAGGTACTTTCATTTCTTGGTAATGATTCTAATGTTTATGAGAATATGATGCTGCCTAAATTGGATACATTTGTTTTGCTTACAAATGAAGGGCCTAGCTTGGAGAAGGATGAACATTGGAGCAAGAACAAGCATGGAGATGATGGCATGCGCAAGGGAAACAAGAACGGAGTTACAAGTGATGATTTCAGGACTTTGAAGCCACCATAATGGGTGCATGAAGCCTTGGACGAAATATACAAGATGCCACTTCATAAATTTCGTCCCGGGGCTATTTTAGGTGCTGCGTCACCTTATTATTGGGCCAGGCCCATGTAATTTCGAAATACATAAGTATAGGCTATTTTTAGAGTCCGTATGTGTGGGGAAACAAGAGATAGGGTTGATTTCGGACCCCTCCACCAAGGGCCACGAAATTCCCCCTCTCTTCCTCCATATATACAACCCTTAGGGCATCGTTTAGACTTTGGGTTTTGTTTAGATTAAAAGTTCGCCATAGCTGCAACTTCGCGTACTTCGTTTGTGTTCAACGACCAGACAAAGGCGTCAGAGAACCCCACCTTGATCAATAAAGCTTTCATCTTATATTCGCAATATCCAGATTGCAATCTCAGTTTCTTGCTTGTTCTTCGTTTGCTCGCAGGAAACAGACCCTCGTGGTCAGGTTGAACGTGCTCCTGCGTGGTCAATAACCTCTCGGAGTTGGTTTAGCGATTGCTAAGGCGCGACGTCCTCGCACGTTCGTAGTCGGATCGTCAAAGTCGACTTCCACCAAAGCGAAATCCACCATCTCATCGAAAGACGGGACACCTTAGCCTCTATCACTAGTGGAATTGGATTAGGAGGTGTGTTATTACAAGATGGCAAACCTGTTGCATACTTTTCTGAAAAATTGAGTGGGCCTAGTCTGAATTATTCTACTTATGATAAAGAATTATATGCTCTTGTTCGGACTTTAGAAACATGGCAACATTATTTATGGCCCAAAGAATTTGTTATACATTCTGATCATGAATCTTTGAAACATATTAAAAGTCAAGCTAAACTGAATCGTAGACATGCTAAATGGGTTGAATTCATTGAGACTTTCCCTTATGTCATTAAACACAAGAAGGGAAAAGAAAATGTTATTGCTGATGCATTGTCTCGTCGCTATACTATGCTTTCACAACTTGACTTCAAAATATTTGGTTTGGAGACCATCAAAGATCAATATGTGCATGATGCTGATTTTAAAGATGTAATGCAGAATTGTAAAGAAGGAAGAATGTGGAACAAGTTTGTTGTTAACGATGGATTTGTGTTTCGTGCTAACAAGCTATGCATTCCAGCTAGCTCCGTTCGTCTTTTGTTGTTGCAGGAGGCGCATGGAGGAGGATTAATGGGACACTTTGTGATAGAGGCGGAGGTGTCCCGTCTTTCGATGAGATGATGGATATCGCTTTGGTGGAAGTCGACTTTGACGATCCGACTACGAAAGTGTGAGGACGTCGCGCCTTAGCAATCGCTAAACCAACTCCGAGAGGTTATTGACCACGCCGGAGCACGATCAACCTGACCACGAGGGTCTGTTTCCTGCGAGCAAACGAAGAACAAGCAAGAAACTAAGATTGCAATCTAGATATTGCGAATATAAGATGAAAGCTTTATTGATCAAGGTGGGGTTCTGTGACGTCTTTGTCTGGTCGTTGAACATAAACGAAGTACGCGAAGTTGCAGCTATGGCGAACTTTTAATCTAAACAAAACCCAAAGTCTAAACGATGCCCTAAGGGCTGTATATATGGAGGAAGAGGGGGCAATTTCGTGGCCCTTGGTGGAGGGGTCCGAAATCAACCCTATCTCTTGTTTCCCCACACATACGGACTCTAAAAATAGCCTATACTTATGTATTTCGAAATTACATGGGCCTGGCCCAATAATAAGGTGACGCAGCACCTAAAATAGCCTCGGGATGAAATTTATGAAGTGGCATCTTGTATATTTCGTCCAAGGCTTCATGCACCCATTATGGTGGCTTCAAAGTCCTGAAATCATCACTTGTAACTCCGTTCTTGTTCCCCTTGCGCATGCCATCATCTCCATGCTTGTTCTTGCTCCAATATTCATCCTTCTCCAAGCTAGGCCCTTCATTTGTAAGCAAAACAAATGTATCCAATTTAGGCAGCATCATATTCTCATGAACATTAGAATCATTACCAAGAAACGAAAGTACCTGGTAATTTAGTTGGCGTGCACGAGCTCTAGTAATTGGTCCAGTATGTATAGCAGCAGGGGCTGTGGGTGTAACAATTGTATTGATGTCCTCATCATCCTCCCCTTCTTGAAATGAAGTCGTCCTCGACGGAAGTTCATCTTCCTCACCCAAATAAGGCTTCAAATCTGCAATGTTAAAAGTGGGACTAACCCCAAAATCTGCAGGCAGCTCAAGTTTATATGCATTATCATTTATTTTCTCTAACACCTTAAAGGGACCATCAGCACGTGGCATTAACTTTGATTTGCGCAAATCAGGAAATCTATCCTTACGCAAATGTAACCAAACAAGATCTCCAGGTGCAAACACAACCTGTTTTCTACCCTTATGATAGAGGCAAAGGTGTCCCGTCTTTCGATGAGATGGTGGATTTCGCTTTGGTGGAAGTCGACTTTGACGATCCGACTACGAACGTGCGAGGACGTCGCGCCTTAGCAATCGCTAAACCAACTCCGAGAGGTTATTGACCACGCCGGAGCACGATCAACCTGACCACGAGGGTCTGTTTCCTGCGAGCAAACGAAGAACAAGCAAGAAACTAAGATTGCAATCTGGATATTGCGAATATAAGATGAAAGCTTTATTGATCAAGGTGGGGTTCTGTGACGCCTTTGTCTGGTCGTTGAACACAAACGAAGTACGCGAAGTTGCAGCTATGGCGAACTTTTAATCTAAACAAAACCCAAAGTCTAAACGATGCCCTAAGGGCTGTATATATGGAGGAAGAGGGGGGAATTTCGTGGCCCTTGGTGGAGGGGTCCGAAATCAACCCTATCTCTTGTTTCCCCACACATACGGACTCTAAAAATAGCCTATACTTATGTATTTCGAAATTACATGGGCCTGGCCCAATAATAAGGTGACGCAACACCTAAAATAGCCTCGGGACGAAATTTATGAAGTGGCATCTTGTATATTTCGTCCAAGGCTTCATGCACACATTATGGTGGCTTCAAAGTCCTGAAATCATCACTTGAAACTCCGTTCTTGTTCTTGCTCCAATGTTCATCCTTCTCCAAGCTAGGCCCTTCATTTGTAAGCAAAACAAATGTATCCAATTTAGGCAGCATCATATTCTCATGAACATTAGAATCATTACCAAGAAACGAAAGTACCTGATAATTTAGTTGGCGTGCACGAGCTCTAGTAATTGGTCCAGTATGTATAGCAGCAGGGGCTGTGGGTGTAACAATTGTATTGATGTCCTCATCATCCTCCCCTTCTTGAAATGAAGTCGTCCTCGACGGAAGTTCATCTTCCTCACCCAAATAAGGCTTCAAATCTGCAATGTTAAAAGTGGGACTAACCCCAAAATCTGCAGGCAGCTCAAGTTTATATGCATTATCATTTATTTTCTCTAACACCTTAAAGGGACCATCAGCACGTGGCATTAACTTTGATTTGCGCAAATCAGGAAATCTATCCTTACGCAAATGTAACCAAACAAGATCTGCAGGTGCAAACACAACATGTTTTCTACCCTTATCTCCAGCAAGTTTATATTTAGCATTCATGCGCTCAATGTTTTCCTTAGTTAACTCATGCATTTTTAAAATCAATTCAGCACGTTGTTTAGCATCAAAATTAATGATGAGGACATGACTACCTTGGATATGACCAAAAATATTGCATATATGCATATTTGTCAGGTGATTTCTAGTGCAAACTATTCAATAATCTATTTATGTTATCCAGAACAAAAATACTTCACACACTTTTGTGTTTTGTCTAATTGCAGGTGTATGGGACATTTGTACAATCCACATATGAAGATAAGGAAGAAAGAGATGTTTATTTGCTGTCCAAAAAGTTCTCTCACGTCACTTTTGTCCCAAGAGAAGATAGAGTCCAAGTCTCTCACGTTCTGGATTCAGATTCGGACTGCACAAACACACCTGACTCAAAACGCACACAAGTTTTTCATACGGACTCCGAATTGGGTGATTCTTTTTTTTGTTGGAAACTAGATTTCGTGCACTTTCCAACCCAATTGGAATCACCTTCAAATTCATCCGGAGCGTTGAGTTGTGGACGAAACAATCTGATGCTGCAGCAGAATCCGAGTCAAACTACAAGTCCAAAGGTGTTACATCACCTCCACTTGGGCCTTGTACGACCTAGATTTAGTTTTAGGCTGCCTTGGGACGTCCTCCCACCTCCTTGGCCGCCACCCCTTGCTCCTATATAAGTAGATCCATCTAGTAGTTTTTCCTTGGGATTTGTTTAGTTAAAAGTTAGCCAACGCAACTTCGTGTACTTCGTTTGGTCCAACGACCAGACCAAGACCGCTTACGGATCCCCACCATTATCAATACCTCATATATATTTGCAATATTCAGATTGCTTTATCATATTCTTGCTCGTTCTTCGATTGCTTGCAGGAATAGACCTTCGTGGTCAGGCTGACCGTGCTTCCGGCATCGTCAGTAACCTCAGGAGATTGGTTTAGCGATTGCTAAGGCGCAACGTCGTGCACGTTTGTAGTCGGATCGTCAAAGTCGTCTCCACCAAATCGATAGTTATCATCTCATCGAAAGATCGGGACACCCTCGCCTCTATCAAGTGGTATCAGAGCCTCATCATCCTCCCCTTCTTGAAAATAAAGTCGTCCTCGGCGTTGCTTAATCTGAAATGTGGCTAACAAAAGAGACAAGGTGTACATGTTGTATATGTATATGTCATCCATTTTTACTTCCCTTGATTTTTGCATATATGACACATGAATAGATGAGTAACTTGCATAGTTCATAAAATCTAAAGCCAAAAAATTAGCACAAGAAGTAGAAGGCATGAAAATATTGCAACTCAGTTTGCACATATAAGTGAAGCTCTTATTCATTTCAAAAGATTGACAATGTTCATCATTAAACCATCCCAACATTGGTGAATAAACCTTACTTGCATCAAATTTACATGCTACAACATGCTTAAATAAGCAAACATGCAATAAGTCATTCAACACAGAATCATCACCAAGATTAGAGGTCATATCAAAATGATTAAACATTGGTTCTTTTGCATCACTAGTTAATTCAATTGGTGCACTCAAAATTGTTGGTATTTCAGTTGTTTGATCACATGGCAAAGTCAAATTATCAACGTAGTCCTCTAAAATAGGTGGTGTGATCAAAGTAGTGGGTAGCTCATCAGATGGTGCATTCAAATTGACAAGGCATTCATCATTCTCATGTAGAGATGGAAGATCAGTACCTATGTCATTACCTCTTATGATCAACTCAGATGATGTAGCCACTCTCGGGGGCGATGTGTCACATGGTGGAGGTGATGTAGTCCTGACAACAACGGATGTGGTTGTCATAGTATGCCTAGTAGTTGAAGGAACAATCATATCAACTCTTGGGATGTGCACCGTGCGCTTGTTCTCCTCGTGGCCAACACGTCGTTTTATTTCCTGTTCAGCTTTGCAAGCAAGATGAAACAAATGGTCCATAGGATAACATTCTTCATGAATTAGTATCTCTTGAATATCACGGTTTAATCCTCCCCAAAATCTATCCATAAAATCATCTTCACTTTCTTCTAAAGAGGAATGCAACAAGGTAGTTTGTAAATCATCATAATATTTTGTTACAGTTTCACTACCTTGTTTTAAGTGTTGCAACTTCTTAATCATGTCACGAGTATAATAAGCAGGGACGAAAGTATGTCGCATGGCAAGTTTCAAATCATCCCAAGTAGTAGGTATATAATCAGGGTGTAACCGACAATATTCACTCCACCAAACCAAAGCATAACCAGTGAAAGAACCAACCGCAACCTTAACCTTTTTATGTTCATCGAAAGATCGGGACCCCCGCCTCTATCAAGTGGTATCAGTTTTCAGGTTGCTCGGTGAGAATTTCCAGTTTTCCTAGATTAGATTTATTTTCTTACCTATTGTCCAAGAAAAAGCCACAAAAAAAAGCTAGATCTATTCATCCTTTCTCCAAGCCAGTCTGAGCCTTTGCAATTTTCTTTTCATTGTATGCATTATTGAATTATCGGTTGCATCGTCGTGTCGACTTGCTGGTCTTAGTGTCTAGTTCGTTTAGAGTTTCGAGTTCTTTTCACATTAGTCACGCCGCCGCTGCATCATTATCCCTTTCGCTGTCCACCATCCCATCTATTAATTTCCACCACGTGCTACGCACTGTTCATTGTCATAATCCTAGTTGAGGTCATTCACATCTTCGCCTCATCCAATCTGTATCTTATCTAGTTTGTCTTGGAAAGAAAAAAAAAGATAGAGAAAAAAAAGAGAAAAATGGAAAGAAAAAAAAGAAAAAGAGAGAGAAGAAAAAGAAAAAAAAAGCGTGAGAAAAAAAAGAGAGAAGAAAAAAAATTGGATCTATCTAGAATCAATCTCGTACCTGAATTCGGATTGGAATCTGTTTTGCGCACTGTTCAGTAAAACAGGTGTATCTTCCTCATACGAACTCCGCTTTGGCTCCGTGAGTACTCAAATTGAAGCTAGCAACGAGACACATCTAAATAGTTGCAGAAGCTAGTTCAATATTTGACACCTCAAAATCGGCTTCTAAATAGGTCTTTTTGCCCTCCGAAGTTCGTGAACACAACTTGTTCCAATTTTTCAGGCCAATTTTAGAATTCTTTGACTCCTCATATCAACTCGGAATTGAGTGATTCTTTTTGCATTGGAAAGCTTGAGTTAGTAGCATTCTTTGAAAGAATTTATCAGAAAATTGTCTCAAACTTTTCAAGAGGAAAGTTAGAGAGAGAGTTGTTGTATATCCTGCTTGGCAGTTGTTTTTCATCATTATCTTCACTGCCGTTGTGATCTTCACTTATATCTTGCTGTCAAGAGCTACTTAGTATCCTTCATTGATGCTAGTTGTGCTACGCCGTGACCGCATTAGTGTTCTAGGCTCGCGTCTCTAGTCCGGTCTAGCCTAGGACCAGCACAGTACCGTCGTTGAGCGTTTATTCAACATTGCATCTTTGAATTGATTATTGCTAATCTTTTGCTACCATATATAGCCAACCCAGCTCCACATATTTCTACACCGTGTATACGTACGCTCCCCTGGCAATCGCTTTACTCAATATTCGGAATTACTTGACACCGCTGGTTGCCGATCACCGCCTGCTGCATGGTAAGAACTTGTAAGACATTGATATTTGCTTTACTGTGAGCGTTTTACCACCACATCCTAGTAGTTATAGGAACATTATTTTTGGGTTCTGTTTCTTGTTCTACTAATCATGACAGGATCCAGAGTCAATTCATGGGCTTTGTCGATCGCGGGAGACGTGCCACCACCTTTGCAAATACCACAACCGTCACGAGAGGTGCACAAACATCCAAATGCACATGATCAGGTTAATGTATCTATACCACCATATAATGGCCGTTTTAAACCTGCTTTATATATTGAATGGGAGTTCGACATAAAAAATATATTTGCTTCCCATAATTTCGATGAACATAAAAAGGTTAAGGTTGCGGTTGGTTCTTTCACTGGTTATGCTTTGGTTTGGTGGAGTGAATATTGTCGGTTACACCCTGATTATATACCTACTACTTGGGATGATTTGAAACTTGCCATGCGACATACTTTCGTCCCTGCTTATTATACTCGTGACATGATTAAGAAGTTGCAACACTTAAAACAAGGTAGTGAAACTGTAACAAAATATTATGATGATTTACAAACTACCTTGTTGCATTCCTCTTTAGAAGAAAGTGAAGATGATTTTATGGATAGATTTTGGGGAGGATTAAACCGTGATATTCAAGAGATACTAATTCATGAAGAATGTTATCCTATGGACCATTTGTTTCATCTTACTTGCAAAGCTGAACAGGAAATAAAACGACGTGTTGGCCACGAGGAGAACAAGCGCACGGTGCACATTCCAAGAGTTGATATGATTGTTCCTTCAACTACTAGGCATACTATGACAACCACATCCGTTGTTGTCAGGACTACATCACCTCCACCATGTGACACATCGCCCCCGAGAGTGGCTACATCATCTGAGTTGATCATAAGAGGTAATGACATAGGTACTGATCTTCCATCTCTACATGAGAATGATGAATGCCTTGTCAATTTGAATGCACCATCTGATGAGCTACCCACTACTTTGATCACACCACCTATTTTAGAGGACTACGTTGATAATTTGACTTTGCCATGTGATCAAACAACTGAAATACCAACAATTTTGAGTGCACCCATTGAATTAACTAGTGATGCAAAAGAACCAATGTTTAATCATTTTGATATGACCTCTAATCTTGGTGATGATTCTGTGTTGAATGACTTATTGCATGTTTGCTTATTTAAGCATGTTGTAGCATGTAAATTTGATGCAAGTAAGGTTTATTCACCAATGTTGGGATGGTTTAATGATGAACATTGTCAATCTTTTGAAATGAATAAGAGCTTCACTTATATGTGCAAACTGAGTTGCAATATTTTCATGCCTTCTACTTCTTGTGCTAATTTTTTGGCTTTAGATTTTATGAACTATGCAAGTTACTCATCTATTCATGTGTCATATATGCAAAAATCAAGGGAAGTAAAAATGGATGACATATACATATACAATATGTACACCTTGTCTCTTTTGTTAGCCACATTTCAGATTAAGCAACACCGAGGACGGCTTTATTTTCAAGAAGGGGAGGATGATGAGGACATGACTACCTTGGATATGACCAAAAATATTGCATATATGCATATTTGTCAGGTGATTTCTAGTGCAAACTATTCAATAATCTATTTATGTTATCCAGAACAAAAATACTTCACACACTTTTGTGTTTTGTCTAATTGCAGGTGTATGGGACATTTGTACAATCCACATATGAAGATAAGGAAGAAAGAGATGTTTATTTGCTGTCCAAAAAGTTCTCTCACGTCACTTTTGGCCCAAGAGAAGATAGAGTCCAAGTCTCTCACGTTCTGGATTCAGATTCGGACTGCACAGACACACCTGACTCAAAACGCACACAAGTTTTTCATACGGACTCCGAATTGGGTGATTCTTTTTTTGTTCGAAACTAGATTTCGTGCACTTTCCAACCCAATTGGAATCACCTTCAAATTCATCCGGAGCGTTGAGTTGTGAACGAAACAATCTGATGCTGCAGCAGAATCCGAGTCAAACTACAAGTCCAAAGGTGTTACATCACCTCCACTTGGGCCCATTGGCCTTGTACGACCTAGATTTAGTTTTAGGCTGCCTTGGGACGTCCTCCCACCTCCTTGGCCGCCACCCCTTGCTCCTATATAAGTAGATCCATCTAGTAGTTTTTCCTTGGGATTTGTTTAGTTAAAAGTTAGCCAACGCAACTTCGTGTACTTGGTTTGTGTCCAACGACCAGACCAAGACCGCTTACGGATCCCCACCATTATCAATACCTCATATATATTTGCAATATTCAGATTGCTTTATCATATTCTTGCTCTTTCTTCGATTGCTTGCAGGAATAGACCTTCGTGGTCAGGCTGACCGTGCTTCCGGCATCGTCAGTAACCTCAGGAGATTGGTTTAGCGATTGCTAAGGCGCAACCTCGTGCATGTTTGTAGTCGGATCGTCAAAGTCGTCTCCACCAAATCGATAGTTATCATCTCATCGAAAGATCGGGACACCCTCGCCTCTATCAATTAACCTTCTCCGAAGATGGAAGAGGCAACAAATCAATAGGTGCATGAGGTAGGAAACCATACACAACTTCAAAAGGGCACATCTTAGTAGTAGAATGCAATGAACGATTATAAGCAAATTCAATATGAGGCAAGCATTCCTCCCACATTTTCTTATTATTCTTCAAAACAGCCCTAAGCATAGTAGACAACATTCTATTGACTACTTCAGTTTGTCCATCAGTTTGGGGGTGACAAGTAGTACTAAAAAGCAGTTTAGTCCCCAACTTAGCCCATAAACATCTCCAAAAGTGGCTAAGAAATTTAGTATCACGATCTGAAACAATAGTATTTGGCACACCATGCAAGCGAATAATTTCACGAAAGAACAAATCAGCAACATTAACAGCATCATCGCTTTTATGACATGGTATAAAGTGTGCCATTTTCGAGAATCTATCCACGACAACAAATATGCTATCCCTCCCCTTCTTTGTTCGAGGTAAACGTAAAACAAAGTCCATAGATATATCCTCCCAAGGAACACTAGGTACAGGCAAAGGCATATATAAACCATGAGGATTGAGTCGTGACTTAGCTTTTTGACATGTAGTGCAGCGAGCAATAAAACGCTCAACATCCCGTCTCATCTTTGGCCAAAAGAAATGTGTAGCAAGTACGTCCTCCGTCTTCTTCACGCCAAAGTGTCCCATTAATCCTCCTCCATGCGCCTCCTGCAACAACAAAAGACGAACGGAGCTAGCTGGAATGCATAGCTTGTTAGCACGAAACACAAATCCATCGTTAACAACAAACTTGTTCCACATTCTTCCTTCTTTACAATTCTGCATTACATCTTTAAAATCAGCATCATGCACATATTGATCTTTGATGGTGATGAGGACATGACTACCTTGGATATGACCAAAAATATTGCATATATGCATATTTGTCAGGTGATTTCTAGTGCAAGCCATTCAATAATCTATTTATGTTATCCAGAACAAAAATACTTCACACACTTTTGTGTTTTGTCTAATTGCAGGTTTATGGGACATTTGTACAATCCACATATGAAGATAAGGAAGAAAGAGATGTTTATTTGCTGTCCAAAAAGTTCTCTCACGTCACTTTTGGCCCAAGAGAAGATAGAGTCCAAGTCTCTCACGTTCTGGATTCAGATTCGGACTGCACAGACATACCTGACTCAAAACGCACACAAGTTTTTCATACGGACTCCGAATTGGGTGATTCTTTTTTTGTTGGAAACTAGATTTCGTGCACTTTCCATCCCAATTGGAATCACCTTCAAATTCGTCCGGAGCGTTGAGTTGTGGACGAAACAATCTGATGTTGCAGCAGAATCCGAGTCAAACTACAAGTCCAAAGGTGTTACATCACCTCCACTTGGGCCCATTGGCCTTGTACGACCTAGATTTAGTTTTAGGCTGCCTTGGGACGTCCTCCCACCTCCTTGGCCGCCACCCCTTGCTCCTATATAAGTAGATCCATCTAGTAGCTTTTCCTTGGGTTTTGTTTAGATTAAAAGTTCGCCATAGCTGCAACTTCGCGTACTTCGTTTGTGTTCAACGACCAGACAAAGGCGTCACAGAACCCCACCTTGATCAATAAAGCTTTCATCTTATATTCGCAATATCCAGATTGCAATCTCAGTTTCTTGCTTGTTCTTCGTTTGCTCGCAGGAAACAGACCCTCGTGGTCAGGTTGATCGTGCTCCGGCGTGGTCAATAACCTCTGATAGAGGCGGGGGTCCCGATCTTTCGATGAGATGATAACTATCGATTTGGTGAGGATGACTTTGACGATCCGACTACAAACGTGCACGACGTTGCGCCTTAGCAATCGCTAAACCAACTCCGAGAGGTTATTGACCACGCTGGAGCACAATCAACCTGACCACGAAGGTCTATTCCTGCAAGCAATCGAAGAACAAGCAAGAATATGATAAAAGTAATCTGAATATTGCGAGTATATATGAAGTATTGATAAAGGTGGGGATCCGTAAGCGGTCTTTGTCTGGTCGTTGGACACAAACGAAGTACACGAAGTTGCAATGGCTAACTTTTAACTAAACAAATCCCAAGGAAAAGCTACTAGATGGATCTACTTATATAGGAGCAAGGGGTGGCGGCCAAGGAGGTGGGAGGACGTCCCAAGGCAGCCTAAAACTAAATCTAGGTCGTACAAGGCCAATGGGCCCAAGTGGAGGTGATGTAACACCTTTGGACTTGTACTTTGACTCGGATTCTGCTGCAGCATCAGATTGTTTCGTCCACAACTCAACGCTCCGTACGAATTTGAAGGTGATTCCAATTGGGTTGGAAAGTGCACGAAATCTAGTTTCCAACAAAAAAAGAATCACCCAATTCGGAGTCCGTATGAAAAACTTGTGTGCGTTTTGAGTCAGGTGTGTCTGTGCAGTCCGAATCTGAATCCAGAACGTGAGAGACTTGGACTCTATCTTCTCTTGGGCCAAAAGTGACGTGAGAGAACTTTTTGGACAGCAAATAAACATCTCTTTCTTCCTTATCTTCATATGTGGATTGTACAAATGTCCCATACACCTGCAATTAGACAAAACACAAAAGTGTGTGAAGTATTTTTGTTCTGGATAACATAAATAGATTATTGAATAGTTTGCACTAGAAATCACCTGACAAATATGCATATATGCAATATTTTTGGTCATATCCAAGGTAGTCATGTCCTCATCACAAGGACTAAGGGATTCGCGTATATAACCTTTGTCGAGAAGCTCTTGTACTTGACGCATAATCTCCTTCGTCTCCTCTGGATTGGTACGGTATGGTGCACGGTTTGGCAGTGAAGAACCGGGAATTAAGTCAATCTGATGCTCAATCCCTCGAATAGGCGGTAATCCCGGTGGCACGTCTTGTGGAAAGACGTCAGCGAACTCCTGCAAAATGTTAGTGACAGCAAGAGGCAAAGAGGAAGGCACGTCCTCGAATGAAAATAATGCCTCTTTGCACACAAAAGCATAGCAAACAGATTTGCTGAAATCTAGCTCATCAATATCAGATTTGGTGGCAAATAAACATGCACTTTTCAATTTAATTTCAGAAGCAACACTAGATGGTTTATTATTAGGCTTCATTTGTTGCTCAAATTCTTTTGCCACAATCTGATTTTCACTCTTATTCGTCTCCTGTTTTGCTTTATTAGCTCTATTAATATCATCTTTCAAAATGGAATCAGGAGTCATAGGAAGCAAAGTAATATTTGTATCCTTATGAACAAGAGTATAGTGATTGTTTCTACCATGGTGTACAGAATTTTTATCAAATTGCCATGGTCTACCAAGTAATAAGGAACATGCTTGCATAGGTACCACATCACAATCAACATAATCAGCATATGTAGAGATACTAAAATGCACACGAACAGTACGTGTTACCTTAACCTTGCCGCTGTTGTTGAACCATTGGATATAGTAAGGATGTGGATGTGGTCTTGTGGTGAGAGAAAGCTTCTCCACCATCTCCATGCTAGCCAAGTTGTTGTAGCTCCCTCCGTCTATTATGACGCGCACAGAACGTTCCTTCACAACTCCCTTGGTATGGAACAAATTGTGCCTCTGATTTTGCTCAGCTTGTGTGACCTGCACACTCAAAACACGTTGAGCAACTAAACATTCATACCTGTCAGCGTCTTCAGGAGCCATGTATTGCGTCTCATGATCAGAATCATCTCCACCATGTTCTTCACGTGTAATAAGAGCCAATGTCTCCTCATCATAGTCACTAGCGGACTCATATCCACCATCCGCGGTAGCAATCATCACACGCGGAGATTTGCATTCCCTCGCATAATGACCTCCTCCCTTACAACGACGACAAATAATATCACTTGTGTGCCCTGTTGATGCCATGGAAGAAGAAGAAGAACGATGTGCAGGCCCCGCAGGTGCGCTCTTGGCAGATAATGGTGGTTGTTCCTGTTTTCTTGTATCACGGCTGTAGGAGGCACCTGATTGAGGTGCTGGTGCAGTGGAAGTAGAAGATGCACGCGGCGTCCATGAGGAAGGTCGGCCTGCAGAAAAGTTAGTTCGCGCCAGTGCTTGTCGATCCTGCACTTCACGTTCAGCTTTACAAGCAAGATGGAATAAACGAGTGATATTAGTATACTCCTTATAGTCTAGAATGGTCTGAATCTCTCTATTTAATCCACCCAGAAACGTGCAAGCATAGCTTCATTCTCCTCAACAATACCACATCGAATCATGCCAGTTTGTAATTCCTGATAATATTCTTCTACAGAATTCTTTCCTTGTCTTAAACGCTGCAATTTTTGAAGCAATTCACGTTGATAATATGGTGGAACCCAACGCGTACGCATAGCAGTTTTCAAAGCAGCCCAAGTAGTTGGAATAGGATATAATCTACAATGTTCAGACCACCATACACATGCAAAACTAGTGAAAGCACAAACAGCAGCAGCAACTCGTCTCTCCTCAGGATATTGTAAACATGTAAATCGTTGTTCAGTTTCTAACTCCCAAGTAAGATATATATCAGGAACATATCTACCCTCAAATGGTGGAATATTCAATTTCAGTTTAGGAATATGGACATCATCTCGTACCTGAGGTGGTGGTGCAGGCCTACCATTACGAATATATACCTGAGGTCGACCTGCTGGTGGTGGCGCTGGTGGCTGCTCGTAGATCTGATTTTGATCAACCCCATCCTCATAATCGCCCGCATACTCATCATCCTCCTGGGTACCAGCAGGAGCAGTAGCAGGAGCCAAAGAAGCACCAACAGCAGTAACAGCGGCACCAGAATTTTGTCCTGGCACAATAGGAACACGCTGTGCTCGTCCATACTGATGCGGAAGGGGGCGTAGTTGTTGTTGTTGCAGAGGTGCGACAGGTGCAGCCGGTGGTGGAAGACGCGCAAGCAGTTCATTAAATCTGTTATCGAGCTTTGTTTCGAACGTCTTCTCAAGGCCAGTGATCTTCTCCATGTCCTCTTCACAATTGTTCAGCACATCTTGTACCTGTTCAGTCAGCATTTGCTGAAACTTATCATGAAGCTCCTTGTTCGATAAGTTCTCGCAGTCAATCTCGTCGGCTTGTGATCCTGGCATGGTTAGCAGCAATAGAAACACACAAGAATATGATCCTACAGACTACTAAGAAGTGGTGGTGGTGTATCACAAATCCGTCAAGCAAATCTCAAATTCTTACCAGTTCTTACCCAGCAGCAGGCGGTGATCGGCAACCGTTGTAGTCAAAAACTCTCAAAGCTTGGATAGAGCGATTACCAGGGAGAGTCAAACACACGACGTAGATGTATGTGGAGCTGGGAAGGCTTATAGTATGGTAGCAAAAAGGGTCAGCAATAATCAATTCAGAGATGCAAAGTTGAATAAACGCTCAACGACGGTACTGTGCTGGTCCTAGGCTAGACTGTGCTAGAGACGCGAGCCTAGAACACCAACAAAATCACGGCGCGGCACGTAAACAAGGGAAAAGCACACTCTGAAAAAAAAATTCGCTCTTTTTTTTTGCGCTCTTTTTTTTTCGCTGCTTTTTTTTGCGAAAAATCACTATAATGGCGAGTGTCTCAAAACTCTTCCTAGGTCAAACTGACAGGATGGGCACGAAATTTTTTTTCCGACCAAATTTTTTTTTTTTCGACTGCCCGGACCCAAAAACTGGAAACAGGTCAAAAAAAACTTCCTATAATGGCACCTGTCTCAAAACACTCAGAAACACCTAAAAATAGGATAGCCAGAAATTTTTTCGAAAAATGCATTTTCGAAAAATTTTGGGCCTAAACGGAGCGTGGCTACCCGACTCTCGAATTTTTTTTCGCTCTTTTTTTTTCGCGAGCGTAGAACACTAACAAAATCACGGCGCTGCACGTAAACAAGGGAAAAGCACACTCTCGAATTTTTTTTTCGCTCTTTTTTTTTGCGCTGCTTTTTTTTTGCGCTGCTCTCTTTTTTTTTGCGAAAAATCACTATAATGGCGAGTGTCTCAAAACTCTTCCCAGGTCAAACTGACAGGATGGGCACGAAATTTTTGTGACCAAAAAAAAAATTTTGACTGCCCGGACCCAAAAACTGGAAACGGGTCAAAAAAAACTTTCTATAACGGCGACTGTCTCAATACGCTTAGAAACACCTAAAAATAGGATAGCCAGAAAAATTTTGTCAAGTGCGTTTTCCGAAAATTTTGGGCCTAAACGGAGGGTGGTTTCCGGACTCTTTTTTTTTTGGAAACCAACCTCTTCTACGGACGGCAAAAGATTGCTGGAATCCGAAACCTACTCAGACAAGGAAACACGAATCGGAAATTAGATGGATCCTGAAAACAAACCTAATATGCAAGGAACTCGGATTGGTGGTGGATATATGGTGGTGGTATATGGCAGCGGTGGTGGTAGCGGTGGTAGTATATGGATATGGATCGGTGGTGGTATATGGACACGGATTGGTGGTGGTATATGGATACGGATTCGGAGCGGTGGCGGATAAGCGGTGGTGGTAGATGGCAGGGGCGATGATGATGGTGCGGCGGCGGCGTGACAACTTATGACCAGAACTCGAAACTCTAAAAGACTAGACTCTAAGACCAGCAACTAGACACGACGATGCAACCGCAAATTCAACAAAGCAAAACCCTAAAAAGATTATGCAAAGGCTCAGATTGGTTCGGATATGATGAACTAACCCTAATTTTTTTTGTGGCTTTTTCGTGGACTGTAGGTATGAAGAACAGACTCAATCTAAACTACGAAATACTGTAAAATCTCACCGAGCAACCTGGAAATCTGATACCACTTGATAGAGGCAAAGGTGTCCCGTCTTTCGATGAGATGATGGATATCGCTTTGGTGGCAGTCGACTTTGACGATCCGACTACGAACGTGCGTGGACGTCGCGCCTTAGCAATCGCTAAACCAACTCCGAGAGGTTATTGACCACGCCGGAGCACGATCAACCTGACCACGAGGGTCTGTTTCCTGCGAGCAAACGAAGAACAAGCAAGAAACTAAGATTGCAATCTGGATATTGCGAATATAAGATGAAAGCTTTATTGATCAAGGTGGGGTTCTGTGACGCCTTTGTCTGGTCGTTGAACACAAACGAAGTACGCGAAGTTGCAGCTATGGCGAACTTTTAATCTAAACAAAACCCAAAGTCTAAACGATGCCCTAAGGGCTGTATATATGGAGGAAGAGGGGGGAATTTGGTGGCCCTTGGTGGAGGGGTCCGAAATCAACCCTATCTCTGTTTCCCCACACATACGGACTCTAAAAATAGCCTATACATATGTATTTCGAAATTACATGGGCCTGGCCCAATAATAAGGTGACGCAGCACCTAAAATAGCCTCGGGACGAAATTTATGAAGTGGCATCTTGTATATTTCGTCCAAGGCTTCATGCACCCATTATGGTGGCTTCAAAGTCCTGAAATCATCACTTGTAACTCCATTCTTGTTCTTGCTCCAATGTTCATCCTTCTCCAAGCTAGGCCCTTCATTTGTAAGCAAAACAAATGTATCCAATTTAGGCAGCATCATATTCTCATGAACATTAGAATCATTACCAAGAAACGAAAGTACCTGGTAATTTAGTTGGCGTGCACGAGCTCTAGTAATTGGTCCAGTATGTATAGCAGCAGGGGCTGTGGGTGTAACAATTGTATTGATGTCCTCATCAAAACGGAGCGTGGCTACCCGACTTTTTTTTTCCGAAACCTACTCCGGCAAGGAAACACGAATCGGAAACTAGATGGATCTCGAAAACAACCCTAATAAGCAAGGAACTCGGATTGGTGGTGGATATATGGTGGTGGTATATGGCAGCGGTGGTGGTAGCGGTGGTAGTATATGGATATGGATCGGTGGTGGTATATGGACACGGATTGGTGGTGGTATATGGATACGGATTCGGAGCGGTGGTGTTAGATGGCAGGGGCGATGATGATGGTGCGGCGGCGGCGTGACAACTTATGACCAGAACTCGAAACTCTAAAAGACTAGACTCTAAGACCAGCAACTAGACACGACGATGCAACCGCAAATTCAACAAAGCAAAACCCTAAAAAGATTATGCAAAGGCTCAGATTGGTTCGGATATGATGAACTAACCCTAATTTTTTTTGTGGCTTTTTCGTGGACTGTAGGTATGAAGAACAGACTCGATCTAAACTACGAAAAACTATAAAATCTCACCGAGCAACCTGGAAATCTGATACCACTTGATAGAGGCAAAGGTGTCCCGTCTTTCGATGAGATGATGGATATCGCTTTGGTGGAAGTCGACTTTGACGATCCGACTACGAACGTGCGAGGACGTCGCGCCTTAGCAATCGCTAAACCAACTCCGAGAGGTTATTGACCACGTCGGAGCACGATCAACCTGACCACGAGGGTCTGTTTCCTGCGAGCAAACGAAGAACAAGCAAGAAACTAAGATTGCAATCTGGATATTGCGAATATAAGATGAAAAGCTTTATTGATCAAGGTGGGGTTCTGTGACACCTTTGTCTGGTCGTTGAACACAAACGAAGTACGCGAAGTTGCAGCTATGGCGAACTTTTAATCTAAACAAAACCCAAAGTCTAAACGATGCCCTAAGGGCTGTATATATGGAGGAAGAGGGGGGAATTTCATGGCCCTTGGTGGAGGGGTCCGAAATCAACCCTATCTCTTGTTTCCCAACACATACGGACTCTAAAAATAGCCTATACTTATGTATTTCGAAATTACATGGGCCTGGCCCAATAATAAGGTGATGCAGCACCTAAAATAGCCTCGGGACGAAATTTATGAAGTGGCATCTTGTATATTTCGTCCAAGGCTTCATGCACCCATTATGGTGGCTTCAAAGTCCTGAAATCATCACTTGTAACTCCGTTCTTGTTCCCCTTGCGCATGCCATCATCTCCATGCTTGTTCTTGCTCCAATGTTCATCCTTCTCCAAGCTAGGCCCTTCATTTGTAAGCAAAACAAATGTATCCAATTTAGGCAGCATCATATTCTCATGAACATTAGAATCATTACCAAGAAACGAAAGTACCTTATAATTAATTGGCGTGCGCGAGCTCTAGTAATTGGTCCCGTATATGTAGCAGTAGGGGCTGTGGGTGTAACAATGGTATTGATGTCCTCATCACGTAGCTTACCCAACGAGACTAGCCATTGAGTATTGCAGGCAACATGACTTGTGCACATTAGGGATCATACTCCATAAGCATACATACCATACCATCGTGGTGCATATCTTGGGATCCATTTGTGTGCCACAAAGTTGTCATAGCATACACAATTGCTATCTTGGTTCGTAAAGTTTTGCATAAGAAAAGAGCTCAAAGAGTGAAGGAGCCACCCAAGCTTTTAAGCAAAAGAGGAAAGATAAGCAAAGAGCTTATGAACAAGAACCATAGCATCATACTACATTAAGATTGTCATATTGGATCATTGCACCAAAATAACACACATATAGCATACTTGGGATAGAGATAGTTGCAATTTTGCCTAGTAGGTTGTGCACAAGTTTGCGTATCCGCCTATTGTGCAATCGTGCTAGCGTCTCTCTAGTATTGTGCAACAAGAGCATTTTCGTGGTTTCCACATTTTGGCTCACTTTTGGATTGCACAATCCCACTTATCTATTTGCGTGTGTGTTTCCGTGTACCCATACTTGCTTGGTCTACTTGTTGCATTTGCAAATTTGTGAATCTTTTCCAACATTATTTACTATTGCATCAAATTTTGTGCCACCATCCTAACCAAGCTCCACCATAAGCTTTTACTTGTGTAGGTGTGAGAACCGACAAGAATGGGTACCAACAGTGCTATTTCATTGTCCGCCTTTGAGTGAATTTGATTCATCTTCAACATCGGTCAAGGTACATTTGGTACACGTTCTTTTCCTTCTACCACTTACATTTGGCTTGGTATGATGGATAGGCCAAGTTCTTCTACAAATCCACCTCTCATTGAGAACGGTGATGATAGAGATGAGGGTCCCGATCTTTCGATGAGATGATAACTATCGATTTGGTGGAGACGACTTTCACGATCCGACTACAAACGTGCACGACGTTGCGCCTTAGCAATTCGCTAAACCAATCTCCTGAGGTTACTGACGATGCTGGAAGCACGGTCAGCCTGACCACGAAGGTCTATTCCTGCAAGCAATCGAAGAACAAGCAAGAATATGATAAAGCAATCTGAATATTGCAAATATATATGAAGTATTGATAATGGTGGGGATCCGGAAGCGGTCTTGGTCTGGTCGTTGGACACAAACGAAGTACACGAAGTTGCAATGGCTAACTTTTAACTAAACAAATCCCAAAGTCTATACGATCCCCTAAGGGCTGTATATATGGAGGAAGAGGGGGGAATTTCGTGGCCCTTGGTGGAGGGGTCCGAAATCAACCCTATCTCTTGTTTCCCCACACATACGGACTCTAAAAATAGCCTATACTTATGTATTTCGAAATTACATGGGCCTGGCCCAATAATAAGGTGACGCAGCACCTAAAATAGCCTCGGGACGAAATTTATGAAGTGGCATCTTGTATATTTCGTCCAAGGCTTCATGCACCCATTATGGTGGCTTCAAAGTCCTGAAATCATCACTTGTAACTCCATTCTTGTTCCCCTTGCGCATGCCATCATCTCCATGCTTGTTCTTCCTCCAATGTTCATCCTTCTCCAAGCTAGGCCCTTCATTTGTAAGCAAAACAAATGTATCCAATTTAGGCAGCATCATATTCTCATGAACATTAGAATCATTACCAAGAAACGAAAGTACCTGGTAATTTAGTTGGCGTGCACGAGCTCTAGTAATTGGTCCAGTATGTATAGCAGCAGGGGCTGTGGGTGTAACAATTGTATTGATGTCCTCATCATCCTCCCCTTCTTGAAATGAAGTCGTCCTCGACGGAAGTTCATCTTCCTCACCCAAATAAGGCTTCAAATCTGCAATGTTAAAAGTGGGACTAACCCCAAAATCTGCAGGCAGCTCAAGTTTATATGCATTATCATTTATTTTCTCTAACACCTTAAAGGGACCATCGGCACGTGGCATTAGCTTTGATTTGCGCAAATCAGGAAATCTATCCTTACGCAAATGTAACCAAACAAGATCTCCAGGTGCAAACACAACATGTTTTCTACCCTTATCTCCAGCAAGTTTATATTTAGCATTCATAGTTAACTCATGCATTTTTAAAATCAATTCAGCACGTTGTTTAGCATCAAAATTAACCTTCTCCGAAGATGGAAGAGGCAACAAATCAATAGGTGCACGAGGTAGGAAACCATACACAACTTCAAAAGGGCACATCTTAGTAGTAGAATGCAATGAACGATTATAAGCAAATTCAATATGAGGCAAGCATTCCTCCCACATTTTCTTATTATTCTTCAAAACAGCCCTAAGCATAGTAGACAACGTTCTATTGACTACTTCAGTTTGTCCATCAGTTTGGGGGTGACAAGTAGTACTAAAAAGCAGTTTAGTCCCCAACTTAGCCCATAAACATCTCCAAAAGTGGCTAAGAAATTTAGTATCACGATCTGAAACAATAGTATTTGGCACACCATGCAAGCGAATAATTTCACGAAAGAACAAATCAGCAACATTAACAGCATCATCGGTTTTATGACATGGTATAAAGTGTGCCATTTTCGAGAATCTATCCACGACAACAAATATGCTATCCCTCCCCTTCTTTGTTCGAGGTAAACCTAAAACAAAGTCCATAGATATATCCTCCCAAGGAACACTAGGTACAGGCAAAGGCATATATAAACCATGAGGATTGAGTCGTGACTTAGCTTTTTGACATGTAGTGCAGCGAGCAATAAAACGCTCAACATCCCGTCTCATCTTTGGCCAAAAGAAATGTGTAGCAAGTACGTCCTCCGTCTTCTTCACGCCAAAGTGTCCCATTAATCCTCCTCCATGCGCCTCCTGCAACAACAAAAGACGAACGGAGCTAGCTGGAATGCATAGCTTGTTAGCACGAAACACAAATCCATCGTTAACGACAAACTTGTTCCACATTCTTCCTTCTTTACAATTCTGCATTACATCTTTAAAATCAGCATCATGCACATATTGATCTTTGATGGTCTCCAAACCAAATATTTTGAAGTCAAGTTGTGAAAGCATAGTATAGCGACGAGACAAAGCATCAGCAATAACATTTTCTTTTCCCTTCTTGTGTTTAATGACATAAGGGAAAGTCTCAATGAATTCAACCCATTTAGCATGTCTACGATTCAGTTTAGCTTGACTTTTAATATGTTTCAAAGATTCATGATCAGAATGTATTACAAATTCTTTGGGCCATAAATAATGTTGCCATGTTTCTAAAGTCCGAACAAGAGCATATAATTCTTTATCATAAGTAGAATAATTCAGACTAGGCCCACTCAATTTTTCAGAAAAATATGCAACAGGTTTGCCATCTTGTAATAACACACCTCCTAATCCAATTCCACTAGCATCACATTCAAGCTCAAAAGTCTTATTAAAATCTGGAAGTTGGAGTAAAGGAGCATGTGTCAAGTTATCTTTCAATACCGTGAAGGCTTCTTCCTGTGCGGTACCCCAAAGAAAAGGCACATCTTTCTTTGTAAGCTCATTGAGAGGTGCAGCAATGGTGCTGAAATCTCTCACAAAACGCCTATAGAATCCAGCGAGGCCAAGAAAACTCCTCACTTGTGTGACCGTTTTGGGCTGCGGCCAACTCTCAATAGCTTCAATCTTGGCTTTATCAACTTCAATTCCCTGTGGAGTAACAACATAGCCAAGAAAAGATACTCGGTCGGTGCAAAAGGTGCACTTCCCAAGGTTACCAAACAAACGTGCATCACATAGAGCAATAGAAACAGCACGTAAATGTTTCAAATGTTCTTCCGAAGATCTGCTATAAATCAATATGTCATCAAAGTAAACTACCACAAATCGTCCAATGAAAGCACGTAAAACTTCGTTCATTAATCTCATGAAAGTACTAGGTGCATTAGTTAACCCAAAAGGCATGACTAACCACTCATATAATCCAAACTTAGTTTTAAATGCTGTTTTCCATTCATCTCCCAATTTAATACGAATTTGATGGTAACCACTACGCAAATCAACTTTGGAGAATATTGTAGAGCCACTCAATTCATCAAGCATATCATCTAGCCTAGGAATAGGATGACGATAACGAATAGTAATATTATTAATGCCTCTACAATCAACACACATACGTGATGTACCATCCTTTTTCGGCACTAGAATAATAGGAACAGCACAAGGACTAAGGGATTCGCGTATATAACCTTTGTCGAGAAGCTCTTGTACTTGACGCATAATCTCCTTCGTCTCCTCTGGATTGGTACGGTATGGTGCACGGTTTGGCAGTGAAGCACCGGGAATTAAGTCAATCTGATGCTCAATCCCTCGAATAGGCGGTAATCCCGGTGGCACGTCTTGTGGAAAGACGTCAGCGAACTCCTGCAAAATGTTAGTGACAGCAGGAGGCAAAGAGGAAGGCACGTCCTCGAATGAAAATAATGCCTCTTTGCACACAAAAGCATAGCAAACAGATTTGCTGAAATCTAGCTCATCAATATCAGATTTGGTGGCAAATAAACATGCACTTTTCAATTTAATTTCAGAAGCAACACTAGATGGTATATTATTAGGCTTCATTTGTTGCTCAAATTCTTTTGCCACAATCTGATTTTCACTCTTATTCGTCTCCTGTTTTGCTTTATTAGCTCTATTAATATCATCTTTCAAAATGGAATCAGGAGTCATAGGAAGCAAAGTAATATTTTTATCCTTATGAACAAGAGTATAGTGATTGTTTCTACCATGGTGTACAGAATTTTTATCAAATTGCCATGGTCTACCAAGTAATAAGGAACATGCTTGCATAGGTACCACATCACAATCAACATAATCAGCATATGTAGATATACTAAAATGCACACGAACAGTACGTGTTACCTTAACCTTGCCGCTGTTGTTGAACCATTGGATGTAGTAAGGATGTGGATGTGGTCTTGTGGTGAGAGAAAGCTTCTCCACCATCTCCATGCTAGCCAAATTGTTGCAGCTCCCTCCGTCTATGATGACGCGCACAGAACGTTCCTTCACAACTCCCTTGGTATGGAACAAATTGTGCCTCTGATTTTGCTCAGCTTGTGTGATCTGCACACTCAAAACACGTTGAGCAACTAAACATTCATACCTGTCAGCGTCTTCAGGAGCCATGTATTGCGTCTCATTATCAGAATCATCTCCACCATGTTCTTCACGTGTAATAAGAGCCAAAGTCTCCTCATCATAGTCACTAGCGGACTCATATCCACCATCCGCGGTAGCAATCATCACACGCGGAGATTTGCATTCTCTCGCATAATGACCTCCTCCCTTACAACGACGACAAATAATATCACTTGTGTGCCCTGTTGATGCTATGGAAGAAGATGATGAGGACATCAATACAATTGTTACACCCACAGCCCCTGCTGCTATACATACTGGACCAATTACTAGAGCTCGTGCACGCCAACTAAATTACCAGGTACTTTCGTTTCTTGGTAATGATTCTAATGTTCATGAGAATATGATGCTGCCTAAATTGGATACATTTGTTTTGCTTACAAATGAAGGGCCTAGCTTGGAGAAGGATGAACATTGGAGCAAGAACAAGCATGGAGATGATGGCATGCGCAAGGGGAACAAGAACGGAGTTACAAGTGATGATTTCAGGACTTTGAAGCCACCATAATGGGTGCATGAAGCCTTGGACGAAATATACAAGATGCCACTTCATAAATTTCGTCCCGAGGCTATTTTAGGTGCTGCGTCACCTTATTATTGGGCCAGGCCCATGTAATTTCGAAATACATAAGTATAGGCTATGTTTAGAGTCCGTATGTGTGGGGAAACAAGAGATAGGGTTGATTTCGGACCCCTCCACCAAGGGCCACGAAATTCCCCCCTCTTCCTCCATATATACAGCCCTTAGGGCATCGTTTAGACTTTGGGTTTTGTTTAGATTAAAAGTTCGCCATAGCTGCAACTTCGCGTACTTCGTTTGTGTTCAACGACCAGACAAAGGTGTCCCAGAACCCCACCTTGATCAATAAAGCTTTCATCTTATATTCGCAATATCCAGATTGCAATCTTAGTTTCTTGCTTGTTCTTCGTTTGCTCGCAGGAAACAGACCCTCGTGGTCAGGTTGATCGTGCTCCGGCGTGGTCAATAACCTCTCGGAGTTGGTTTAGCGATTGCTAAGGCGCGACGTCCTCGCACGTTCGTAGTCGGATCGTCAAAGTCGACTTCCACCAAAGCGAAATCCACCATCTCATCGAAAGACGGGACACCTCCGCCTCTATCAAGTGGTATCAGATTTCCAGGTTGCTCGGTGAGATTTTACAGTTTTTCGTAGTTTAGATCGAGTCTGTTCTTCATACCTATAGTCCACGAAAAAGCCACAAAAAAAATTAGGGTTAGTTCATCATATCCGAACCAATCTGAGCCTTGCATAATCTTTTTAGGGTTTTGCTTTGTTGAATTTGTGGTTGCATCGTCGTGTCTAGTTGCTGGTCTTAGAGTCTAGTCTTTTAGAGTTTCGAGTTCTGGTCATAAGTTGTCACGCCGCCGCCGCACCATCATCATCGCCCCTGCCATCTACCACCACCGCACCGAATCCGTATCCATATACCACCACCAATCCGTGTCCATATACCACCACCGATCCATATCCATATACTACCACCGCTACCACCACCGCTGCCATATACCACCACCATATATCCACCACCAATCCGAGTTCTTTGCTTATTAGGTTTGTTTTCGGGATCCATCTAGATTCCGATTCGTGTTTCCTTGCCGGAGTCGGGTAGCCACGCTCCGTTTAGGCCCAAAATTTTTCGAAAACGCATTTTTCGAAAAATTTTCTGGCTATCCTATTTTTAGGTGTTTCTGAGTGTTTTGAGATAGGTGCCATTATAGGAAGTTTTTTTTGACCTGTTTCCAGTTTTTGGGTCCGGGCAGTCGAAAAAAAAAAAATTGGTCGAAAAAATTTCGTGCCCATCCTATCAGTTTGAGCTAGGAAGAGTTTTGAGACACTCGCCATTATAGTGATTTTTCGCAAAAAAAAAACAGCGCAAAAAAAAAAGAGCGCAAAAAAAAAATTCAGAGTGTGCTTTTCCCTTGTTTACGTGCCGCGCCGTGATTTTGTTAGTGTTCTAGGCTCGCGTCTCTAGCACAGTCTAGCCTAGGACCAGCACAGTACCGTCGTTGAGCGTTTATTCAACTTTGCATCTCTGAATTGATTATTGCTGACCCTTTTTGCTACCATATTATAAGCCTTCCCAGCTCCACATACATCTACGTCGTGCGTTTGACTCTCCCTGGTAATCGCTTTATCCAAGCTTTGAGAGTTTTTGACTACAACGGTTGCCGATCACCGCCTGCTGCTGGGTAAGAACTGGTAAGAATTTGAGATTTGCTTGACGGATTTGTGACACCCACCACCACCACTTGTTCGTAGTCTGTAGGATCATATTCTTGTGTGTTTCTATTGCTGCTAACCATGCCAGGATCACAAGCCGACGAGATTGACTGGGAGAATTTATCGAACAAGGAGCTTCATGATAAGTTTCAGCAAATGATGACTGAACAGGTGCAAGATGTGCTGAACAATTTTGAAGAGGCCATGGAGAAGATCACTGGCCTTGAGAAGACGTTCGAAACAAAGCTCGATAACAAGTTTAATGAATTGCTCGCGCGTCTTCCACCACCACCACCCGCTGCACCTAACGCACCTCTTCAACAACAACAACAACGACTACCTCCACGTCGCGAAGCAGACCTCCGCCGAGCAAGCCGTGTTCCTCTTGCGTTTGGCCAAACTGTTGGTGCTGCTGTTGATACTTCTATGGCTCCTGCTGCTGATGCGGAGGAGGATGATTATGTGGGAGATTATGAGGATGAGGTTGATCAAAATCAACACTACATGCAGCCACCTGTACCACCACCAGCAGGTCGACCTCAGGTATATATTCGTAATGGTAGGCCTGCACCACCACCTCAGGTACGAGATGATGTCCATATTCCTAAACTGAAATTGAATATTCCACCATTTGAGGGTAGATATGTTCCTGATATATATCTTACTTGGGAGTTAGAAACTGAACAACGATTTACATGTTTACAATATCCTGAGGAGAGACGAGTTGCTGCTGCCGTTTGTGCTTTCACTAGTTTTGCATGTGTATGGTGGTCTGAACATTGTAGGTTATATCCTATTCCAACTACTTGGGCTGCTTTGAAAACTGCTATGCGTACGCGTTGGGTTCCACCATATTATCAACGTGAATTGCTTCAAAAATTGCAGCGTTTAAGACAAGGGAAAAATTCTGTAGAAGAATATTATCAGGAATTACAAACTGGCATGATTAGATGTGGTATTGTTGAGGAGAATGAAGCTATGCTTGCACGTTTTCTGGGTGGATTAAATAGAGAGATTCAGACCATTCTAGACTATAAGGAGTATACTAATATCACTCGTTTATTCGATCTTGCTTGTAAAGCTGAACGTGAAGTGCAGGATCGACAAGCATTGGGGCGAACTAACTTTTCTGCAGGCCGACCTTCATCATGGACACCACGTGCATCTTCTACTTCAACTGCACCAGCACCTCCATCCGGTGCCACCTCCAGCCGTGATACAAGAAAACAGGCACAACCACCATTATCTGCCAAGAGCGCACCTGCGGGGCCTGCACAGCGTTCTTCTTCTTCCATGGCATCAACAGGGCACACAAGTGATATTATTTGTCGTCGTTGTAAGGGAGGAGGTCATTATGCGAGAGAATGCAAATCTCCGTGTGTGATGATTGCTACCGCGGATGGTGGATATGAGTCTGCTAGTGACTATGATGAGGAGACATTGGCTCTTATTACACGTGAAGAACATGGTGGAGATGATTCTGATCATGAGACGCAATACATGGCTCCTGAAGACGCTGACAGGTATGAATGTTTAGTTGCTCAACGTGTTTTGAGTGTGCAGGTCACACAAGCGGAGCAAAATCAGAGGCACAATTTGTTCCATACCAAGGGAGTTGTGAAGGAACGTTCTGTGCGCGTCATAATAGACGGAGGGAGCTGCAACAACTCTCCCACATAATCATCCTCCTCCGCATCAGCAGCAGGAGCCACAGAAGTATCAACAGCAGCACCAACAGTTTGGCCAAACGCAAGAGGAACACGGCTTGCTCGGCGGAGGTCTGCTTCGCGACGTGGAGGTAGTCGTTGTTGTTGTTGTTGGAGAGGTGCGTTAGGTGCAGCGGGTGGTGGTGGTGGAAGACGCGCGAGCAATTCATTAAACTTGTTATTGAGCTTTGTTTCGAACGTCTTCTCAAGGCCAGTGATCTTCTCCATGGCCTCTTCAAAATTGTTCAGCACATCTTGCACCTGTTCAGTCATCATTTGCTGAAACTTATCATGAAGCTCCTTGTTCGATAAATTCTCCCAGTCAATCTCGTCGGCTTGTGATCCTGGCATGGTTAGCAGCAATAGAAACACACAAGAATATGATCCTACAGACTACGAACAAGTGGTGGTGGTGGGTGTCACAAATCCGTCAAGCAAATCTCAAATTCTTACCAGTTCTTACCAAGCAGCAGGCGGTGATCGGCAACCGTTGTAGTCAAAAACTCTCAAAGCTTGGATAGAGCGATTACCAGGGAGAGTCAAACGCACGACGTAGATGTATGTGGAGCTGGGAAGGCTTATAATATGGTAGCAAAAAGGGTCAGCAATAATCAATTCAGAGATGCAAAGTTGAATAAACGCTCAACAACGGTACTGTGCTGGTCCTAGGCTAGACTGTGCTAGAGACGCGAGCCTAGAACACTAACAAAATCACGGCGCGGCACGTAAACAAGGGAAAAGCACACTCTGGAATTTTTTTTTTCGCTCTTTTTTTTTTGCGCTCTTTTTTTTTGCGCTGCTTTTTTTTTGCGAAAAATCACTATAATGGCGAGTGTCTCAAAACTCTTCTTAGCTCAAACTGACAGGATGGGCACGAAATTTTTTCGACCAATTTTTTTTTTTGACTGCCCGGACCCAAAAACAGGAAACGGGTCAAAAAAAACTTCCTATAATGGCACCTGTCTCAAAACACTCAGAAACACCTAAAAATAGGATAGCCAGAAAATTTTTCGAAAAATGCGTTTTCGAAAAATTTTGGGCCTAAGCGGAGCGTGGCTACCCGACTCTTTTTTTTCTTTCCGAAACCTACTCCGGCAAGGAAACACGAATCGGAAACTAGATGGATCTCGAAAACAACCCTGATAAGCAAGGAACTCGGATTGGTGGTGGATATATGGTGGTGGTATATGGCAGCGGTGGTGGTAGCGGTGGTAGTATATGGATATGGATCGGTGGTGGTATATAGACACGGATTGGTGGTGGTATATGGATACGGATTCGGAGCGGTGGTGGTAGATGGCAGGGGCGATGATGATGGTGCGGCGGCGGCGTGACAACTTATGACCAGAACTCGAAACTCTAAAAGACTAGACTCTAAGACCAGCAACTAGACACGACGATGCAACCGCAAATTCAACAAAGCAAAACCCTAAAAAGATTATGCAAAGGCTCAGATTGGTTCGGATATGATGAACTAACCCTAAATTTTTTTGTGGCTTTTTCGTGGACTGTAGGTATGAAGAACAGACTCGATCTAAACTACGAAATACTGTAAAATCTCACCGAGCAACCTGGAAATCTGATACCACTTGATAGAGACGAGGGTCCCGATCTTTCGATGAGATGATAACTATCGATTTGGTGGAGACGACTTTCACGATCCGACTACAAAAACGTGCACGACGTTGCGCCTTAGCAATTCGCTAAACCAATCTCCTGAGGTTACTGATGATGCTGGAAGCACGGTCAGCCTGACCACGAAGGTCTATTCCTGCAAGCAATCGAAGAACGAGCAAGAATATGATAAAGCAATCTGAATATTGCAAATATATATGAAGTATTGATAATGGTGGGGATCCGGAAGCGGTCTTGGTCTGGTCGTTGGACACAAACGAAGTACACGAAGTTGCAATGGCTAACTTTTAACTAAACAAATCCAAAGTCTAAACGATGCCCTAAGGGCTGTATATATGGAGGAAGAGGGGGGAATTTCGTGGCCCTTGGTGGAGGGGTCCGAAATCAACCCTATCTCTTGTTTCCCCACACATACGGACTCTAAAAATAGCCTATACTTATGTATTTCGAAATTACATGGGCCTGGCCCAATAATAAGGTGACGCGGCACCTAAAATAGCCTCGGGACGAAATTTATGAAGTGGCATCTTGTATATTTCGTCCAAGGCTTCATGCACCCATTATGGTGGCTTCAAAGTCCTGAAATCATCACTTGTAACTCCATTCTTGTTCCCCTTGCGCATGCCATCATCTCCATGCTTGTTCTTGCTCCAATGTTCATCCTTCTCCAAGCTAGGCCCTTCATTTGTAAGCAAAACAAATGTATCCAATTTAGGCAGCATCATATTCTCATGAACATTAGAATCATTACCAAGAAACGAAAGTACCTGGTAATTTAGTTGGCGTGCACGAGCTCTAGTAATTGGTCCAGTATGTATAGCAGCAGGGGCTGTGGGTGTAACAATTGTATTGATGTCCTCATCAGGTGACGACATGTCCTCATTCATGACAAAGAGCCACCTCTTTGGTGCTCAAAGGGCGTTACACCAAGAGCAACAAGCTATGAGCGACCGCATCGACAACCTCGCCACCGACTTGCGACTCTCCGAGCAACGTACAAGAGACTACTTCGACGACAAGTTCGACTCTCACAAGCAAGAAAATGATGCAAGAATGGACGAGGTCCGCGCCTTGATGAGGAATCGGCATCATTCCACTTCTTCCTCCTCAAGACGGAGCCGCTCGAGTCGACACTCCAATGACACCTTCTCCGGCTCAAGTACACCGTCTTCGACCATTCTTCGACGAGCCGCGCATCAAGACCGTCATGCACCTCGTAACCCGCTACATGACAAGCATTCACAAGAGCAAGACGACGAGCAAGTCCCTCGTCCTCAATCAAACCAAGTGGCTTTTGCTCAAGCTCAAGAACGGCAACGACTACGGTGCCAAGAAGAAGAACGAGCACGTCTACACCCAGAAGAACAAGACGCCGAGGCTCCACGTCTTCAACAACAACAACGCGAAGCGCAAGCTCTTGAGGTGCAACGTGCCCTTCAAGAATCAAGTCGAGCCATCGCCAACCGCAATCCCGAACGGCGCAATCAAGAGGAAGCTCTACGAGAAGAAATCCAAGAGAGGAACTACCAACCGCATGTGCAACGTCAAGCTCCACAAGCACCTCAACTTCAAGCTTAACAAGAACAAGTTAACCATGGACTTCCTCCGCGCCAAGAGCAACACAAGGATGATTACCCTCCACGTCAAGGGCGTCATCATCACCATCGCCAACAACTCAATGAAGAGTAACGCTATGGCAAGCTCAAGTTCACAATGCCCAAGTTCAATGGAAGCAATGATCCGGAAGAGTACCTCTCATGGGCATTGAAGGTCGACAAAATATTTCGTTTGCACAACTTTGAGGAAGAGAAGAAGATCGCAATGGCATCACTTGAGTTCCAAGACTATGTGCTCATATGGTGGGAACAAGTCCTTGAACGTCGTCAAGCAAGAGGTGAACCTCCAATCACCACTTGGGCTCAAATGAAGGATGTCATGCGGGCACGCTTTGTACCAACCTACTACAACCGCGATCTCTTCAAGAAGCTGCAACTCCTCAAGCAAGGAACAAAGAGTGTTGAAGAATACTACAAGGAAATGGAGATAGCCATGATTCGAGCCAATGTCAAGGAAGATGATGAGCAAACAATGGCACGTTTCTTGAATGGACTAAATCATCCCATCAAGAAGATTGCCGACTTCCAACCCTATTCCAACCTCATTGAGCTCGTACATCAAGCAACCAAGGCGGAACGTCAAGTGCAAGATGACTTCAAGTACGCCAAGTACTCATCCAAGACCTACGGTTTCTCAAACATCCAAGCTTCAACGACTCCTTCAACATCTACATCAACCAAACCTTCTCAAAGCAACGACGACAAGTCAAGTTACAAGAAAACTTCGGCAAGTTCAAGTCGTCTTCCTCCTACGACAAGCAACTTCAAGCCGCGTGCTTCATCATCTCCTCCAACCGATGAGACCGTCAAAACAAGCTCCTTCAAGTGTTTCACTTGCGGCGGCCGAGGCCACAAGGCCTACCAATGCATGAACAAGCGCACCATGATCCTCAATGACGACGACACATATGACTCAATGAGTGAAGAGGAAATGGAAGCCATTGAGCAAGTGGCCATGCACCGGCGCGTGAATGAGGATGAAGATGATCAAGTCTTTTGTGATGAGGATTCGAGCCCCGCTCTTGTTGTCTCCAAAGTCTTGACACTTCAACATCAACAAGAAGAAGACCAACGATGCCACATCTTCCACACTAAGGTCGGCATCAACGGAAGGTCCGTCAAGGTCATCATCGATGGAGGTAGTTGCCACAACTTGGCAAGTGAAGAACTATGTTCAAAACTTCAATTGGTCAAGAAGAAGCACCCGCACCCCTACAAGGTTCAATGGCTAAGTGACTCCGACACTATACGAGTCGAGCATACGGTCCAAGTCTCTTTCAAAATAGGTGCTTATGAAGACACCTTAGAATGTGATGTGGTCCCAATGTCCGTTTGCCACCTCCTTCTTGGTCGACCATGGCAATTCGACCGTGGTGTCATCCACAATGGGCGAACCAATCACTATAGCTTCAAGATGAAAGGGAAGGAGTATGTGCTACGACCTATGTCTCCTAGTCAAGTGATAGCCGACAAGCAAGCCACCCACCATGGAGAGAAGAGTGAGAAAGTGACCCACCCAAAAGTGAGTGAGAGCCACAAGCCAAATATGAGCGCCTCTTCTCCTAGAGAGAAAAACTTCATCCTATTTGCCACCAAAAGTGAGATAAGAGAAGTGTGTGAGAACCCATCGAGTGTGATGCACTTCGTCCTCGTGCGCAAAGATGGAGAGCCAACAACTAACACCTCTCATGAGTTACCTTTAGTGTTTCAGTCTCTTTTGCAGGAATTCAAAGATGTCTTCCCCGATGAGCTACCTCTGGGTCTACCTCCACTATGAGGCATTGAGCATCGAATCGACCTCATCCCCGGAGCGCCCCTTCCAAACAAAGCCCCATACCGTGTCAATCCCGAAGAAACCAAGGAGATTCAACGACAAGTACAACAACTCATCGACAACGGTCAGGTACGTGAAAGTTTAAGCCCATGTGCCGTTCCCGTTATACTTGTACCTAAACCCGATGGCAGTTTTCGCTTGTGTTCCGATTGTAGACCCATAAACGCCATCACCGTTCGTTATAGGCACCCCATTCCTCGTTTAGATGATATGCTTGATGAACTTAGCGGAGCCAACTTTTTCTCCAAAATTGACCTTAAAAGTGGCTATTATCAAATTCGCATTCAAGAAGGTGATGAATGGAAAACCGCTTTCAAAACCAAATTTGGCTTATATGAGTGGTTAGTGATGCCTATGGGTTTGTCGGAAGCACCTGGAACTTTCGTGCGTCTTATGCATCATGTGCTTAGACCTTACATTGGAGTCTTCATTGTGGTTTACTTTGATGATATCCTTGTGTTTAGCAAAACCATGAAAGAGCATATTAATCATGTTAAATCTGTGTTGCAAACTCTTCGCAAGGAAAGCCTTTATGCAAACTTGAAAAAATGCACGTTTGGCGTTGACAAAGTGGTTTTCTTAGGTTTTGTTGTCTCTTCCAAGGGTGTCCATGTTGATGAAACTAAGATTCAAGCAATTAAAACTTGGCCCCAACCCACCAATTTGCAACAAGTGAGAAGTTTTCTTGGTCTTGCAGGATTTTACCGCCGCTTTGTGAAAACCTTTAGCACAATTGCCGCTCCTTTACATGCTTTGAGTAAGAAGAATGCTCCTTTTGTTTGGGGATCTTTGCATTCCACAGCTTTTGATGAGCTCAAGTCTTTGCTTACTCATGCTCCGATTCTTGCTTTGCCCAATTTTGACAAAACTTTTGAGGTTCATTGTGATGCAAGTGGTACCAGAATTGGCGGAGTTTTGATGCAAGAAAAACGAGCCATTGCTTATTTTAGTGAGAAACTCTCCGGTGCTCAACTTAACTATCCCATCTATGACAAAGAATTGTATGCTTTAGTCCGTGTCCTACATGTTTGGGAACATTATCTTAGACCTCATGAGTTTGTCATCCATACCGATCATGAAACGCTTAAGTACCTAAAAGGTCAAACTAAGTTGAACAAGCGTCATGCAAAATGGAGTGAATTTATTGAATCTTTCCCCTATGTGATCAAGTACATTAAGGGTAAGGAAAATGTAGTTGCCGATGCACTTTCACGCATATGCATGCTTGTCACTAAACTTGAGTTGAATGTTATTGGTTTTGAGCACATAAAAGACTTGTATGCTAATGATCCATCTTTTGCACCTCATTATGCTAAATGTTTGACGCATACATCTTGGGAACAATATTACATCAAGGATGGTTATCTTATGAGAGCTAACAAACTATGCATTCCTGAGTCTTCTCTTCGCTTGATCCTTTTGCAAGAGGCTCATGGAGGTGGACTCATGGGACACTTTGGACGCGACAAGACTTTCGCCACGCTCTCCAAGAACTACTTTTGGCCCAAGATGTTCCGCGACGTCTCACGCTTCACCACCCGATGCTCTACATGTCGCAAAGCTAAGTCTAAAGCTCAATCTCATGGTCTTTACATGCCTCTCCCTATTCCTTATCAACCATGGGAAGACATTAGTATGGATTTTGTACTGGGTTTGCCTCGAACTCAACATGGAAAGGATTCCGTCTTTGTCGTTGTGGACAGATTTTCTAAAATGGCACATTTCATTCCTTGCAACAAGATAGACGATGCTTCACATATTGCAAATCTATTTTGTAGGGAAATCTTGCGACTTCATGGAGTGCCAAAGACAATCGTCTCAGACCGCAACGTCAAGTTCTTGAGTTACTTTTGGAAGACCCTTTGCGCCAAGCTCGGCATCAAGCTATTATTCTCTTCGGCATACCATCCTCAAACCGACGGCCAAACGGAGGTGACGAACCGTACACTCTCCACTCTTCTTCGCGTGTTGATCAAGAGGAACATCAAGGAGTGGGAAGAGTGTCTACCCATCGCCGAGTACGCCTACAACCGCGCAAGACATTCGACGACCGGCAAGTCCCCCTTCGAGGTCGTCTACGGCTTCAACCCATTGTCCCCATTGGACATCCTACCTCTTCCTCTACAAGAGCGAACCAACATCGACGCAAGTGCCCGTGCAAGCTACATCAAGAAGATGCATGAAGATACAAGGCACACCATCGAGCGACAAACACAACGACTAGCGACCAAGATCAACATCAACAAGCAACCAATGGCCTTCAACATTGGTGATCTAGTGTGGCTACACCTTTGCAAGGACCGCTTCCCCAATGAACGCAAGTCCAAGCTTCTCCCTCGAGCCGACGGACCCTTCAAGGTGCTAGCACGCTACAACGACAACGCCTACAAGATCGACCTTCCTCGAGACAAGTACAATGTGAGCGACATCTTCAACGTCAAGGACCTCGCACCCTACCATGGAGATGAAGTTTTTGATCCGAAGACGGATCTCTCCCAAGGGGGAGGAGATGATGCGGAGCATCCCTCGCTCATCCCCATGGACGCATCTACATCTCCTTCAACACCACGTGGACCCATGACTCGAGCCCGCTCTAAGGCTATCGAAGATAAGGTGAACTCGCTCCTCTTCGAAATCCCTCTTTCTACTCACGAGACATGGCTACTACCTCAGACGGAAACTCTGTGTGTGATCAGGTACATCGCTGAAGAAGAAGCGATAGGCGTCAACTCTCTGCTCAGCCCGGAACCTGCCCGGAACTTCTGGACCCCGGAACTTCCGGCCTCCTTCGACATCGACCACCCCGGGCGTGCCAACTTTCTGCTTAGCCCGGAACCTGCCCAGAACTTGGCCCGGAACTTCCGGCCCCCGGAACCTCCGGCCCCGCCCGGAACTTCCAGCCCCCGAAAGCCAGCTCTGCCTCACCTGTGCCAACTTTCGGGTTAGGCCGGACCCTGCCCGGAACCTCCGGCGCCCGGAACTTCCGGCCTGGCCCGGAACTTCCGGCCCTGCCTGCGCGCAGCCACTTGGGCCGAGGCCCTTGTACCCTTTCGCCCCGTAGACTATATATACTCATTCATCCCGTACGTTTTAGGGTTAGCATTGGATTAGCTCATATTTGTGTGAGAGCCTTTGCTCATCCACTTGGATACTTCTCCTCGGAGTTCAGGACCTCTTCGGAGAAGATCCCCCAAGCGGATTCAAGACCCCTTTCTAGGGAAGACCATCAAGACCTCCGTTACGAGAAGAACTGTCCTTTGTATCCTTACCTTTGTTGATTGTGGATCGTATGTATCTCTTTGTGTTCGGTGATCTAGCACTCGTGTGATTGATTCTATGTCGGTTTCGTGATTCTCTCTCGTTCTCCCCGTGTTTTCCCCTTTGTGCTTCCGCGTGTTCCTCGTGAATCTCCGTAGGATCCTCTCCAAACGTGAAAGATCGTCCAGCTAGGGTTTTGCCCTACATCAGCTCTTGTCATGGGTCCTTGTGGGGGTGGATGTGTTGATGTAGAGTCCATGGGGATGATGGAAGGATGCTCCGCATCATGCATGAAGATACAAGGCACACCATCGAGCGCCAAGTACAACGACTCGCGACCAAGCTCAACATCAACAAGCAACCCATGATATTCGACGTTGAAGATCTCGTGTGGCTACACCTTCGCAAGGAACGCTTCCCAAACGAACGCAAGTCTAAGCTTCTACCTCGAGCCGACGGACCATTCAAGGTGCTAGCACGCTACAACAATAATGCATACAAGATCGATCTCCCACGCGACAAGTACAACGTGAGTGATGTCTTCAACATCAAGGATCTCTCTCCCTACCATGGTGATGAGGCTTTTGATCCGAGGTCGGATCTTCCCCAAGGGGGGGGGCATGATGCGGGGCATCCTACGGTCATCTCCATGGACCTACCTTCATCTCCCACAACACCACCTGGACAAATGACAAGAGCCCGTGCGAGAGCTATCGAAAACAAGGTTAACTCTCTCCTTGTTAAACTGATGAGGACATGACTACCTTGGATATGACCAAAAATATTGCATATATGCATATTTGTCAGGTGATTTCTAGTGCAAACTATTCAATAATCTATTTATGTTATCCAGAACAAAAATACTTCACACACTTTTGTGTTTTGTCTAATTGCAGGTGTATGGGACATTTGTACAATCCACATATGAAGATAAGGAAGAAAGAGATGTTTATTTGCTGTCCAAAAAGTTCTCTCACATCACTTTTGGCGCAAGAGAAGATAGAGTCCAAGTCTCTCACGTTCTGGATTCAGATTCGGAGTGCACAGACATACCTGACTCAAAACGCACACAAGTTTTTCATACGGACTCCGAATTGGGTGATTCTTTTTTTGTTGGAAACTAGATTTCGTGCACTTTCCAAACCAATTGGAATCACCTTCAAATTCGTCCGGAGCGTTGAGTTGTGAACGAAACAATCTGATGCTGCAGCAGAATCCGAGTCAAACTACAAGTCCAAAGGTGTTACATCACCTCCACTTGGGCCCATTGGCCTTGTACGACCTAGATTTAGTTTTAGGCTGCCTTGGGACATCCTCCCACCTCCTTGGCCGCCACCCCTTGCTCCTATATAAGTAGATCCATCTAGTAGCTTTTCGTGGGGATTTGTTTAGTTAAAAGTTAGCCATTGCAACTTCGTGTGCTTCGTTTGTGTCCAACGACCAGACCAAGACCACTTTTCGGATCCCCACCATTATCAATACTTCATACATATTCGCGATATTCAGATTGCTTTTATCATATTCTTGCTTGTTCTTCGTTTGCTCGCAGGAAACAGACCCTCATGGTCAGGTTGATCGTGCTCCGGCGTGGTCAATAACCTCTCGGAGTTGGTTTAGCGATTGCTAAGGCACAACGTCGTTGCACGTTTGTAGTCGGATCGTCAAAGTCGTCTCCACCAAATCGATAGTTATCATCTCATCGAAAGATCGGGACACCCCGCCTCTATCAAGTGGTATCAGTTTTCAGGTTGCTCGGTGAGAATTTCCAGTTTTTCCTAGATTAGATTTATTTTCTTACCTATTGTCCAAGAAAAAGCCACAAAACAAAAGTTAGATCTATTCATCCTTTGTCCTAGCCAGACTGAGCCTTTGCAATTTTCTTTTCATTGTTTGCATTATTGAATTATCAGTTGCATCGCCGTGTCGAGTTGCTGGTCTTAGTGTCTAGTTCCTTTAGAGTTTCGAGTTCTGTTCACATTAGTCACGCAGCCGCTGCATCATTATCCCATCCGCTGTCCACCATCCCATCCACCAATTTCCACCATGTGCTACGCACTGTTTATTGTCATAATCATAGTTGAGGTCACTCACATCTTCGCCTGATCGAATCTGCATCTTATCTAGTTTGTCTTGGAAAGAGGGAGAAAAAGAAGATAAAGAAAAAAAAAGAGAAAAAAGGAAAGAAAAAAAGAGAAAAAGAGGGAGAAGAAAAAGAAGAAAAAGCGTGAGAAAAAAAAGAGAGAAGAAAAAAAATTGGATCTATCTAGAATCAATCTCGTACCTGAATTCGGATTGGAATCTGTTTTGCGCACTGTTCAGTAAAACAGGTGTATCTTCCTCATACGAAGTCCGTTTTGGCTCCGTGAGTACTCAAATTGAAGATAGCGACGAGCCGCATCTAAATAGTTGCAGAAGTTAGTTCAATATTTGACACCTCAAAATCGGCTTCTAAATAGATCTTTTTGCCCTCCGAAATTCGTGAACACAGCTTGTTCCAATTTTTTAGGCCAGTTTTAGAATTCTTTAACTCCTCATATCAACTCGGAATTGAGTGATTCTTTTTGCATTAGAAAGCTTGAGTTAGTAGCATTCTTTGAAAGAATTTATCAGAAAATTGTCTCAAACTTTTCAAGAGGAAAGTTGGAGAGAGAGTTGTTGTATATCCTGCTTGGCAGTTGTTTTTCATCATTATCTTCACTTCCGTTGTGATCTTCACTTATATCTTGCTGTCAAGAGCTACTTAGTATCCTTCATTGATGCTAGTTGTGCTACGCCGTGACCTTATTAGTGTTCTAGGCTCGCGTCTCTAGTCCGGTCTAGCCTAGGACCAGCACAGTACCGTCGTTGAGCGTTTATTCAACATTACATCTTTGAATTGATTATTGTTAATCTTTTGCTACCATATATAGCCAACCCAGCTCCACATATTTCTACACCGTGTATACGTACGCTCCCCTGACAATCGCTTTACTCAATATTCGGAGTTACTTGACACCGCTGGTTGCCGATCACCGCCTGCTGCATGGTAAGAACTTGTAAGACATTGATATTTGCTTTACTGTGAGCGTTTTACCACCACATCCTAGTAGTTATAGGAACATTATTTTTGGGTTTTGTTTCTTGTTCTACTAATCATGACAGGATCCAGAGTCAATTCATGGGCTTTGTCGATCGCGGGAGACGTGTCACCACCTTTGCAAATACCACAACCGTCACGAGAGGTGCACAAACATCCAAATGCACATGATCAGGTTAATGTATCTATACCACCATTTAATGGCCGTTTTAAACCTGCTTTATATATTGAATGGGAGTTCGACATAAAAAATATATTTGTTTCCCATAATTTCGATGAACATAAAAAGGTTAAGGTTGCGGTTGGTTCTTTCACTGGTTATGCTTTGGTTTGGTGGAGTGAATATTGTCGGTTACACCCTGATTATATACCTACTACTTGGGATGATTTGAAGCTTGCCATGCGACATACTTTCGTCCCTGCTTATTATACTCGTGACATGATTAAGAAGTTGCAACACTTAAAACAAGGTAGTGAAACTGTAACAAAATATTATGATGATTTACAAACTACCTTGTTGCATTCCTCTTTAGAAGAAAGTGAAGATGATTTTATGGATAGATTTTGGGGAGGATTAAACCGTGATATTCAAGAGATACTAATTCATGAAGAGTGTTATCCTATGGACCATTTGTTTCATCTTGCTTGCGAAGCTGAACAGGAAATAAAACGACGTGTTGGCCACGAGGAGAACAAGCGTACGGTGCACATTCCAAGAGTTGATATGATTGTTCCTTCAACTACTAGGCATACTATGACAACCACATCCGTTGTTGTCAGGACTACATCACCTCCACCATGTGACACATCGCCCCCGAGAGTGGCTACATCATCTGAGTTGATCATAAGAGGTAATGACAAAGGTACTGATCTTCCATCTCTACATGAGAATGATGAATGCCTTGTCAATTTGAATGCACCATCTGATGAGCTACCCACTACTTTGATCACACCACCTATTTTAGAGGACTACGTTGATAATTTGACTTTGCCATGTGATCAAACAACTGAAATACCAACAATTTTGAGTGCACCCATTGAATTAACTATTGATGCAAAAGAACCAATGTTTAATCATTTTGATATGACCTCTAATCTTGGTGATGATTCTGTGTTGAATGACTTATTGCATGTTTGCGTATTTAAGCATGTTGTAGCATATAAATTTGATGCAAGTAAGGTTTATTCACCAATGTTGGGATGGTTTAATGATGAACATTGTCAATCTTTCGAAATGAATAAGAGCTTCACTTATATGTGCAAACTGAGTTGCAATATTTTCATGCCTTCTACTTCTTGTGCTAATTTTTTGGCTTTAGATTTTATGAACTATGCAAGTTACTCATCTATTCATGTGTCATATATGCAAAAATCAAGGGAAGTAAAAATGGATGACATATACATATACAACATGTACACCTTGTCTCTTTTGTTAGCCACATTTCAGATTAAGCAACGCCGAGGACGGCTTTATTTTCAAGAAGGGGAGGATGATGAGGACATGACTACCTTGGATATGACCAAAAATATTGCATATATGCATATTTGTCAGGTGATTTCTAGTGCAAACTATTCAATAATTTATTTATGTTATCCAGAACAAAAATACTTCACACACTTTTGTGTTTTGTCTAATTGCAGGTGTATAGGACATTTGTACAATCCACATATGAAGATAAGGAAGAAAGAGATGTTTATTTGCTGTCCAAAAAGTTCTCTCACGTCACTTTTGGCCCAAGAGAAGATAGAGTCCAAGTCTCTCACGTTCTGGATTCAGATTCGGACTGCACAGACACACCTGACTCAAAACGCACACAAGGTTTTCATACGGACTCCGAATTGGGTGATTCTTTTTTTGTTGGAAACTAGATTTCGTGCACTTTCCAACCCAATTGGAATCACCTTCAAATTCGTCCGGAGCGTTGAGTTGTGGACGAAACAATCTGATGCTGCAGCAGAATCCGAGTCAAACTACAAGTCCAAAGGTGTTACATCACCTCCACTTGGGCCCATTGGCCTTGTACGACCTAGATTTAGTTTTAGGCTGCCTTGGGACGTCCTCCCACCTCCTTGGCCGCCACCCCTTGCTCCTATATAAGTAGATCCATCTAGTAGCTTTTCCTTGGGATTTGTTTTGTTAAAAGTTAGCCATTGCAACTTCGTGTACTTCGTTTGTGTCCAACGACCAGACCAAGACCGCTTCCGGATCCCCACCATTATCAATACTTCATATATATTTGTGATATTCAGATTGCTTTATCATATTCTTGCTCGTTCTTCGATTGCTTGCAGGAATAGACCTTCGTGGTCAGGCTGACCGTGCTTCCGGCATCATCAGTAACCTCAGGAGATTGGTTTAGCGATTGCTAAGGCGCAACGTCGTGCACGTTTGTAGTCGGATCGTCAAAGTCGTCTCCACCAAATCGATAGTTATCATCTCATCGAAAGATCGGGACACCCTCGCCTCTATCAAGTGGTATCAGTTTTCAGGTTGCTCGGTGAGAATTTCCAGTTTTTCCTAGATTAGATTTATTTTCTTACCTATTGTCCAAGAAAAAGCCACAAAACAAAAGTTAGATCTATTCATCCTTTGTCCTAGCCAGACTGAGCCTTTACAATTTTCTTTTCATTGTTTGCATTATTGAATTATCGGTTGCATCGCCGTGTCGAGTTGCTGGTCTTAGTGTCTAGTTCCTTTAGAGTTTCGAGTTCTGTTCATATTAGTCACGCAGCCGCTGCATCATTATCCCATCCGCTGTCCACCATCCCATCCACCAATTTCCACCATGTGCTACGCACTGTTTATTGTCATAATCATAGTTGAGGTCACTCACATCTTCGCCTGATCGAATCTGCATCTTATCTAGTTTGTCTTGGAAAGAGGGAGAAAAAGAATATAAAGAAAAAAAGAGAGAAAAAAGGAAAGAAAAAAAAAGAAAAAGAGGGAGAAGAAAAAGAAAAAAAAGCGTGAGAAAAAAAAGAGAGAAGAAAAAAAATTGGATCTATCTAGAATCAATCTCGTACCTGAATTCGGATTGGAATCTGTTTTGCGCACTGTTCAGTAAAACAGGTGTATCTTCCTCATACGAAGTCCGTTTTGGCTCCGTGAGTACTCAAATTGAAGATAGCGACGAGCCGCATCTAAATAGTTGCAGAAGCTAGTTCAATATTTGACACCTCAAAATCGGCTTCTAAATAGGTCTTTTTGCCCTCCAAAATTCGTGAACACAGCTTGTTCCAATTTTTTAGGCCAGTTTTAGAATTCTTTGACTCCTCATATCAACTCGGAATTGAGTGATTCTTTTTGCATTGGAAAGCTTGAGTTAGTAGCATTCTTTGAAAGAATTTATCAGAAAATTGTCTCAAACTTTTCAAGAGGAAAGTTGGAAAGAGAGTTGTTGTATATCCTGCTTGGCAGTTGTTTTTCATCATTATCTTCACTGCCGTTGTGATCTTCACTTATATCTTGCTGTCAAGAGCTACTTAGTATCCTTCATTGATGCTAGTTGTGCTACGCCGTGACCTCATTAGTGTTCTAGGCTCGCGTCTCTAGTCCGGTCTAGCCTAGGACCAGCACAGTACCGTCGTTGAGCGTTTATTCAACATTGCATCTTTGAATTGATTATTGCTAATCTTTTGCTACCATATATAGCCAACCCAGCTCCACATATTTCTACACCGTGTATACGTACGCTCCCCTGGCAATCGCTTTACTCAATATTCGGAGTTACTTGACACCGCTGGTTGCCGATCACCGCCTGCTGCATGGTAAGAACTTGTAAGACATTGATATTTGCTTTACTGTGAGCGTTTTACCACCACATCCTAGTAGTTATAGGAACATTATTTTTGGGTTTTGTTTCTTGTTCTACTAGTCATGACAGGATCCAGAGTCAATTCATGGGCTTTGTCGATCGCGGGAGACGTGCCACCACCTTTGCAAATACCACAACCGTCACGAGAGGTGCACAAACATCCAAATGCACATGATCAGGTTAATGTATCTATACCACCATTTAATGGCCGTTTTAAACCTGCTTTATATATTGAATGGGAGTTCGACATAAAAAATATATTTGCTTCCCATAATTTCGATGAACATAAAAAGGTTAAGGTTGCGGTTGGTTCTTTCACTGGTTATGCTTTGGTTTGGTGGAGTGAATATTGTCGGTTACACCCTGATTATATACCTACTACTTGGGATGATTTGAAACTTGCCATGCTACATACTTTCGTCCCTGCTTATTATACTCGTGACATGATTAAGAAGTTGCAACACTTAAAACAAGGTAGTGAAACTGTAACAAAATATTATGATGATTTACAAACTACCTTGTTGCATTCCTCTTTAGAAGAAAGTGAAGATGATTTTATGGATAGATTTTGGGGAGGATTAAACCGTGATATTCAAGAGATACTAATTCATGAAGAGTGTTATCCTATGGACCATTTGTTTCATCTTGCTTGCAAAGCTGAACAGGAAATAAAACGACGTGTTGGCCACGAGGAGAACAAGCGCACGGTGCACATTCCAAGAGTTGATATGATTGTTCCTTCAACTACTAGGCATACTATGACAACCACATCCGTTGTTGTCAGGACTACATCACCTCCACCATGTGACACATCGCCCCCGAGAGTGGCTACATCATCTGAGTTGATCATAAGAGGTAATGACAAAGGTACTGATCTTCCATCTCTACATGAGAATGATGAATGCCTTGTCAATTTGAATGCACCATCTGATGAGCTACCCACTACTTTGATCACAACACCTATTTTAGAGGACTACGTTGATAATTTGATTTTTCCATGTGATCAAACAACTGAAATACCAACAATTTTGAGTGCACCCATTGAATTAACTATTGATGCAAAAGAACCAATGTTTAATCATTTTGATATGACCTCTAATCTTGGTGATGATTCTGTGTTGAATGACTTATTGCATGTTTGCTTATTTAAGCATGTTGTAGCATGTAAATTTGATGCAAGTAAGGTTTATTCACCAATGTTGGGATGGTTTAATGATGAACATTGTCAATCTTTTGAAATGAATAAGAGCTTCACTTATATGTGCAAACTGAGTTGCAATATTTTCATGCCTTCTACTTCTTGTGCTAATTTTTTGGCTTTAGATTTTATGAACTATGCAAGTTACTCATCTATTCATGTGTCATATATGCAAAAATCAAGGGAAGTAAAAATGAATGACATATACATATACAACATGTACACCTTGTCTCTTTTGTTAGCCACATTTCAGATTAAGCAACGCCGAGGACGGCTTTATTTTCAAAAAGGGGAGGATGATGAGGACATGACTCCCTTGGATATGACCAAAAATATTGCATATATGCATATTTGTCAGGTGATTTCTAGTGCAAACTATTCAATAATCTATTTATGTTATCCAGAACAAAAATACTTCACACACTTTTGTGTTTTGTCTAATTGCAGGTGTATGGGACATTTGTACAATCCACATATGAAGATAAGGAAGAAAGAGATGTTTATTTGCTGTCCAAAAGGTTCTCTCACGTCACTTTTGGCCCAAGAGAAGATAGAGTCCAAGTCTCTCACGTTCTGGATTCAGATTCGGACTGCACAGACATACCTGACTCAAAACGCACACAAGTTTTTCATACGGACTCCGAATTGGGTGATTCTTTTTTTGTTGGAAACTAGATTTCGTGCACTTTCCAACCCAATTGGAATCACCTTCAAATTCGTCCGGAGCGTTGAGTTGTGAACGAAACAATCTGATGTTGCAGCAGAATCCGAGTCAAACTACAAGTCCAAAGGTGTTACATCACCTCCACTTGGGCCCATTGGCCTTGTACGACCTAGATTTAGTTTTAGGCTGCCTTGGGACATCCTCCCACCTCCTTGGCCGCCACCCCTTGCTCCTATATAAGTAGATCCATCTAGTAGCTTTTCGTGGGGATTTGTTTAGTTAAAAGTTAGCCATTGCAACTTCGTGTGCTTCGTTTGTGTCCAACGACCAGACCAAGACCACTTTTCGGATCTCCACCATTATCAATACTTCATACATATTCGCGATATTCAGATTGCTTTTATCATATTCTTCCTTGTTCTTCGATTGCTTGCAGGAATAGACCTTCGTGGTCAGGTTGATCGTGCTCCGGCGTGGTCAATAACCTCTCGGAGTTGGTTTAGCGATTGCTAAGGCACAACGTCGTTGCACGTTTGTAGTCGGATCGTCAAAGTCGTCTCCACCAAATCGATAGTTATCATCTCATCGAAAGATCGGGACACCCCGCCTCTACTACCTCAAACGGAGATGCTTTGTGTGCTTAGGTACCAAGGAAGCAACCAAGGAGAAGTTACGATGCAAGATGGTGATAGAGGCAAAGGTGTCCCGTCTTTCGATGAGATGATGGATATCGCTTTGGTGGCAGTCGACTTTGACGATCCGACTACGAACGTGCAAGGACGTCGCGCCTTAGCAATCGCTAAACCAACTCCGAGAGGTTATTGACCACGCCGGAGCACGATCAACCTGACCACGAGGGTCTGTTTCCTGCGAGCAAATGAAGAACAAGCAAGAAACTGAGATTGCAATCTGGATATTGCGAATATAAGATGAAAGCTTTATTGATCAAGGTGGGGTTCTGTGACGCCTTTGTCTGGTCGTTGAACACAAACGAAGTACGCGAAGTTGCAGCTATGGCGAACTTTTAATCTAAACAAAACCCGAAGTCTAAACGATGCCCTAAGGGCTGTATATATGGAGGAAGAGGGGGGGAATTTCGTGGCCCTTGGTGGAGGGGTCCGAAATCAACCCTATCTCTTGTTTCCCCACACATACGTACTCTAAAATAGCCTATACTTATGTATTTCGAAATTACATGGGCCTGGCCCAATAATAAGGTGACGCGGCACCTAAAATAGCCTCGGGACGAAATTTATGAAGTGGCATCTTGTATATTTCGTCCAAGGCTTCATGCACCCATTATGGTGGCTTCAAAGTCCTGAAATCATCACTTGTAACTCCGTTCTTGTTCCCCTTGCGCATGCCATCATCTCCATGCTTGTTCTTGCTCCAATGTTCATCCTTCTCCAAGCTAGGCCCTTCATTTGTAAGCAAAACAAATGTATCCAATTTAGGCAGCATCATATTCTCATGAACATTAGAATCATTACCAAGAAACGAAAGTACCTGGTAATTTAGTTGGCGCGCACGAGCTCTAGTAATTGGTCCAGTATGTATAGCAGTAGGGGCTGTGGGTGTAACAATTGTATTGATGTCCTCATCATCCTCCCCTTCTTGAAATGAAGTCGTCCTCGACGGAAGTTCATCTTCCTCACCCAAATAAGGCTTCAAATCTGCAATGTTAAAAGTGGGACTAACCCCAAAATCTGCAGGCAGCTCAAGTTTATATGCATTATCATTTATTTTCTCTAACACCTTAAAGGGACCATCAGCACGTGGCATTAACTTTGATTTGCGCAAATCAGGAAATCTATCCTTACGCAAATGTAACCAAACAAGATCTGCAGGTGCAAACACAACATGTTTTCTACCCTTATCTCCAGCAAGTTTATATTTAGCATTCATACGCTCAATGTTTTCCTTAGTTAACTCATGCATTTTTAAAATCAATTCAGCACGTTGTTTAGCATCAAAATTAACCTTCTCCGAAGATGGAAGAGGCAACAAATCAATAGGTGCATGAGGTAGGAAACCATACACAACTTCAAAAGGGCACATCTTAGTAGTAGAATGCAATGAACGATTATAAGCAAATTCAATATGAGGCAAGCATTCCTCCCACATTTTCTTATTATTCTTCAAAACAGCCCTAAGCATAGTAGACAACGTTCTATTGACTACTTCAGTTTGTCCATCAGTTTGGGGGTGACAAGTAGTACTAAAAAGCAGTTTAGTCCCCAACTTAGCCCATAAACATCTCCAAAAGTGGCTAAGAAATTTAGTATCACGATCTGAAACAATAGTATTTGGCACACCATGCAAGCGAATAATTTCACGAAAGAACAAATCAGCAACATTAACAGCATCATCGCTTTTATGACATGGTATAAAGTGTGCCATTTTCGAGAATCTATCCACGACAACAAATATGCTATCTGATGAGGACATCAATACAATTGTTACACCCACAGCCCCTGCTGCTATACATACTGGACCAATTACTAGAGCTCGTGCACGCCAACTAAATTACCAGGTACTTTCGTTTCTTGGTAATGATTCTAATGTTCATGAGAATATGATGCTGCCTAAATTGGATACATTTGTTTTGCTTACAAATGAAGGGCCTAGCTTGGAGAAGGATGAACATTGGAGCAAGAACAAGCATGGAGATGATGGCATGCGCAAGGGGAACAAGAACGGAGTTACAAGTGATGATTTCAGGACTTTGAAGCCACCATAATGGGTGCATGAAGCCTTGGACGAAATATACAAGATGCCACTTCATAAATTTCGTCCCGAGGCTATTTTAGGTGCTGCGTCACCTTATTATTGGGCCAGGCCCATGTAATTTCGAAATACATAAGTATAGGCTATTTTAGAGTACGTATGTGTGGGGAAACAAGAGATAGGGTTGATTTCGGACCCCTCCACCAAGGGCCACGAAATTCCCCCCCTCTTCCTCCATATATACAGCCCTTAGGGCATCGTTTAGACTTCGGGTTTTGTTTAGATTAAAAGTTCGCCATCCTATTCCTAGGCTCGATGATATGCTTGATGAATTGAGTGGCTCTACAATATTCTCCAAAGTTGATTTGCGTAGTGGATACCATCAAATTCGTATGAAATTGGGAGATGAATGGAAAACAGCATTTAAAACTAAGTTTGGATTATATGAGTGGTTAGTCATGCCTTTTGGGTTAACTAATGCACCTAGTACTTTCATGAGATTAATGAACGAAGTTTTACGTGCTTTCATTGGACGATTTGTGGTAGTTTACTTTGATGACATATTGATTTATAGCCGATCTTTGGAAGAACATTTGGAACATTTACGTGCTGTTTTTATTGCTCTACGTGATGCACGTTTGTTTGGTAACCTTGGGAAGTGCACCTTTTGCACCGACCGAGTATCTTTTCTTGGCTATGTTGTTACTCCACAGGGAATTGAAGTTGATAAAGCCAAGATTGAAGCTATTGAGAGTTGGCCGCAGCCCAAAACGGTCACACAAGTGAGGAGTTTTCTTGGCCTCGCTGGATTCTATAGGCGTTTTGTGAGAGATTTCAGCACCATTGCTGCACCTCTCAATGAGCTTACAAAGAAAGATGTGCCTTTTCTTTGGGGTACCGCACAGGAAGAAGCCTTCTCGGTATTGAAAGATAAGTTGACACATGCTCCTTTACTCCAACTTCCTGATTTTAATAAGACTTTTGAGCTTGAATGTGATGCTAGTGGAATTGGATTAGGAGGTGTGTTATTACAAGATGGCAAACCTGTTGCATACTTTTCTGAAAAATTGAGTGGGCCTAGTCTAAATTATTCTACTTATGATAAAGAATTATATGCTCTTGTTCGGACTTTAGAAACATGGCAACATTATTTATGGCCCAAAGAATTTGTTATACATTCTGATCATGAATCTTTGAAACATATTAAAAGTCAAGCTAAACTGAATCATAGACATGCTAAATGGGTTGAATTCATTGAGACTTTCCCTTATGTCATTAAACACAAGAAGGGAAAAGAAAATGTTATTGCTGATGCATTGTCTCGTCGCTATACTATGCTTTCACAACTTGACTTCAAAATATTTGGTTTGGAGACCATCAAAGATCAATATGTGCATGATGCTGATTTTAAAGATGTAATGCAGAATTGTAAAGAAGGAAGAATGTGGAACAAGTTTGTTGTTAACGATGGATTTGTGTTTCGTGCTAACAAGCTATGCATTCCAGCTAGCTCCGTTCGTCTTTTGTTGTTGCAGGAGGCGCATGGAGGAGGATTTGATAGAGGCAAAGGTGTCCCGTCTTTCGATGAGATGATGGATATCGCTTTGGTGGAAGTCGACTTTGACGATCCGACTACGAACGTGCGAGGACGTCGCGCCTTAGCAATCGCTAAACCAACTCCGAGAGGTTATTGACCACGCCGGAGCACGATCAACCTGACCACGAGGGTCTGTTTCCTGCGAGCAAACGAAGAACAAGCAAGAAACTGAGATTGCAATCTGGATATTGCGAATATAAGATGAAAGCTTTATTGATCAAGGTGGGGTTCTGTGACGCCTTTGTCTGGTCGTTGAACACAAACGAAGTACGCGAAGTTGCAGCTATGGCGAACTTTTAATCTAAACAAAACCCAAAGTCTAAACGATGCCCTAAGGGCTGTATATATGGAGGAAGAGGGGGGAATTTCGTGGCCCTTGGTGGAGGAGTCCGGAATCAACCCTATCTCTTGTTTCCCCACACATACGGACTCTAAAAATAGCCTATACTTATGTATTTCGAAATTACATGGGCCTGGCCCAATAATAAGGTGACGCAGCACCTAAAATAGCCTCGGGACGAAATTTATGAAGTGGCATCTTGTATATTTCGTCCAAGGCTTCATGCACCCATTATGGTGGCTTCAAAGTCCTGAAATCATCACTTGTAACTCCGTTCTTGTTCCCCTTGCGCATGCCATCATCTCCATGCTTGTTCTTGCTCCAATGTTCATCCTTCTCCAAGCTAGGCCCTTCATTTGTAAGCAAAACAAATGTATCCAATTTAGGCAGCATCATATTCTCATGAACATTAGAATCATTACCAAGAAACGAAAGTACCTGGTAATTTAGTTGGCGTGCACGAGCTCTAGTAATTGGTCCAGTATGTATAGCAGCAGGGGCTGTGGGTGTAACAATTGTATTGATGTCCTCATCAGATGGACATCGAGAGCATGAAGACAATCTGCCCAGCCCAGAAGGACCGGTACAACCGCCCATGTACCGCCCAACTACCACCCGAGCGGTAGAACCGCTCGACTACCACCCAACTACCTGTCCAGCTTGTGTGATCGAGCGATGCAAGGCCGGTACAACACCAGTTTATCCCCGTAGCAGCAAGAAGACCGGTACAACCGCTCCAAACACTGGTACAACCGCTACCCCCTTCCGTGAACACCTCCAGGAACTCACACATGAGCTCCCAGCGGTTCAACCGCCCCCATGACCGGTACAACCGCTTGCCTGCGCGCAGTGAAAGGGGTTTCACCCCCATGTATCTCCCACTTACCCCTTGGACTATATGTACTTGTCTCCTAGCTCCGTATTAGGGTTAGCAAAGGATTAGCTCATATTTGTGTGAGATCTTTGCTCATCCACTTGGTTATCTCTCCATTGGAGTTCACGACCTCTTCGTAGAAGATCCCCCAAGCAGATTCAAGACCCCATTACGGGAAGACCCTTCAAGACCTCCTCATGGAGAGGACCTTTTGTATCATCCTTTGTTGACTTTGAATCGTGTATCACTCTTTGTGTTTCGAGGATCTAGCATATGTGTGACCGGATCTTGTTGGTTGAGTGATTTCTCTCGTGTTTCCCCTCGTGTTGGCCGTGTTCGTCGTAGGATTCCCTCCAATCGTGAAAGATTGGGCATCTAGGGTTCTACCCTACATCAGAAACCTATTGAATGTAAATGGTTCTTCAAAAGAAAGACAGACGCAGATGGTAATCCTACTATCAATAAAGCAAGGCTTGTCATGAAAGGGTTCTGGAAAATTTGGCGAGACTTCTCGCCATAGCAATGATGGCAATAGCTGTATATTTTGAGTACGAGATATGGGAGATGGATGTGAAAACAACTTTCCTAATTGGAAACGTCGAACAGGTGTTTACATGATACAACCTGAAGGTATTGGCAGTCCTAAAGTTGTCGGTAAGCATGCAAGCTTCAAAGAGCGGTGTATGGTTTGAAGCAAGCATCGAGGAGCTGGAATAAACATTTCGATGAAGTTTTTAAAGAGTTTGGCTTTATCATAAATAATGAAGAATCTTGTGTCCACAAGAAGTTTAGTGGGAGTTCTACCGAGTTTCTAATCTTATATATGCATGGCATATTGTTGATTGGCAACGACATGAAATTCCTTAGTACAATTAAATAGTCAACGAAAAGTGTGTTTTTGATGAAAGACTTAGGCGATGTTGTATATATATTCGGCATTAAAATCTAGAGATAGATCAAGAGGGCGAATAGCGCTTAACCAGAGCACGTACATTGATAAGGTTTTAAAGAGGTTTAAAGTGGAGAGTGCCAAATAGGGCTTACTCCCACAGTCACATGGCACAATACTTAGCAAGATCTAATGTCCTCATACTATTGTTTATGAGCGAGTGTAGATGAGCAATGTCCCATATGCCTAGGCAATTGGGTCTATCATGTATGCAATGTTATGTACAAGACCAGATGTTTCTCATGCGCTAAGTGTTTGTAGCAGGTACCAAAGTGATCTAGGTTTAGCTCACTAGGCAGCTATTAAAAATATTCTTAAGTACCTCAGCAGGACAAAGGACATGCTCCTTGTCTATGGAGGAGATGAAGAGCGTGTACTAAATGGTTACACGATGCTAGCTTCATGACTGATATAGATGGCTAAAAATCTCAATTGGGCTATGTTTTCACTCTCAACAATGGTGCGGTTATCTAAAAATGTTCAAAGCAGAACACTGTTGCGGATTCTGTGACAAAAATGGAGTATATCGCATCTTTAGAAGCTTCGAAGGAGGCGACATGGATCAAGAAGTCTCTTGAAGAGATTGTTATGGTTCCAAGTGCATTGAACCCAATGGAGCTCTATTATGATAATAGCGGCTCCGTGGCTCAGGCAAAGGAGCCAAGGGTCCCACTAAAACTCCATACATATCGAACGCAAGTATTGATGAGGACATCAATACAATTGTTACACCCACAGCCCCTGCTGCTATACATACTGGACCAATTACTAGAGCTCGTGCACGCCAACTAAATTACCAGGTACTTTCGTTTCTTGGTAATGATTCTAATGTTCATGAGAATATGATGCTGCCTAAATTGGATACATTTGTTTTGCTTACAAATGAAGGGCCTAGCTTGGAGAAGGATGAACATTGGAGCAAGTACAAGCATGGAGATGATGGCATGCGCAAGGGGAACAAGAACGGAGTTACAAGTGATGATTTCAGGACTTTGAAGCCACCATAATGGGTGCATGAAGCCTTGGACGAAATATACAAGATGCCACTTCATAAATTTCGTCCCGAGGCTATTTTAGGTGCTGCGTCACCTTATTATTGGGCCAGGCCCATGTAATTTCGAAATACATAAGTATAGGCTATTTTTAGAGTACGTATGTGTGGGGAAACAAGAGATAGGGTTGATTTCGGACCCCTCCACCAAGGGCCACGAAATTCCCCCCTCTTCCTCCATATATACAGCCCTTAGGGCATCGTTTAGACTTTGGGTTTTGTTTAGATTAAAAGTTTGCCATAGCTGCAACTTCGCGTACTTCGTTTGTGTTCAACGACCAGACAAAGGCGTCACAGAACCCCACCTTGATCAATAAAGCTTTTCATCTTATATTCGCAATATCCAGATTGCAATCTTAGTTTCTTGCTTGTTCTTCGTTTGCTCGCAGGAAACAGACCCTCGTGGTCAGGTTGATCGTGCTCCGGCGTGGTCAATAACCTCTCGGAGTTGGTTTAGCGATTGCTAAGGCGCGACGTCCTCGCACGTTCGTAGTCGGATCGTCAAAGTCGACTTCCACCAAAGCGAAATCCACCATCTCATCGAAAGACGGGACACCTTTGCCTCTATCAATGGAGGAGGATTAATGGGACACTTTGGCGTGAAGAAGACGGAGGACGTACTTGCTACACATTTCTTTTGGCCAAAGATGAGACGGGATGTTGAGCGTTTTATTGCTCGCTGCACTACATGTCAAAAAGCTAAGTCACGCCTCAATCCTCATGGTTTATATATGCCTTTGCCTGTACCTAGTGTTCCTTGGGAGGATATATCTATGGACTTTGTTTTAGGTTTACCTCGAACAAAGAAGGGAAGGGATAGCATATTTGTTGTCGTGGATAGATTCTCGAAAATGGCACACTTTATACCATGTCATAAAAGCGATGATGCTGTTAATGTTGCTGATTTGTTCTTTCGTGAAATTATTCGCTTGCATGGTGTGCCAAATACTATTGTTTCAGATCGTGATACTAAATTTCTTAGCCACTTTTGGAGATGTTTATGGGCTAAGTTGGGGACTAAACTGCTCTTTAGTACTACTTGTCACCCCCAAACTGATGGACAAACTGAAGTAGTCAATAGAACGTTGTCTACTATGCTTAGGGCTGTTTTGAAGAATAATAAGAAAATGTGGGAGGAATGCTTGCCTCATATTGAATTTGCTTATAATCGTTCATTGCATTCTACTACTAAGATGTGCCCTTTTGAAGTTGTGTATGGTTTCGTACCTCGTGCACCTATTGATTTGTTGCCTCTTCCATCTTCGGAGAAGGTTAATTTTGATGCTAAACAACGTGCTGAATTGATTTTAAAAATGCATGAGTTAACTAAGGAAAACATTGAGCGTATGAATGCCAAATATAAACTTGCTGGAGATAAGGGTAGAAAACATGTTGTGTTTGCACCTGGAGATCTTGTTTGGTTACATTTGCGTAAGGATAGATTTCCTGATTTGCGAAAATCAAAGTTAATGCCACGTGCTGATGGTCCCTTTAAGGTGTTAGAGAAAATAAATGATAATGCATATAAACTTGAGCTGCCTGCAGATTTTGGGGTTAGTCCCACTTTTAACATTGCAGATTTGAAGCCTTATTTGGGTGAGGAAGATGAACTTCCGTCGAGGACGACTTCATTTCAAGAAGGGGAGGATGATGAGGACATCAATACAATTGTTACACCCACAGCCCCTGCTGCTATACATACTGGACCAATTACTAGAGCTCGTGCACGCCAACTAAATTACCAGGTACTTTCGTTTCTTGGTAATGATTCTAATGTTCATGAGAATATGATGCTGCCTAAATTGGATACATTTGTTTTGCTTACAAATGAAGGGCTAGCTTGGAGAAGGATGAACATTGGAGCAAGAACAAGCATGGAGATGATGGCATGCGCAAGGGGAACAAAAACGGAGTTACAAGTGATGATTTCAGGACTTTGAAGCCACCATAATGGGTGCATGAAGCCTTGGACGAAATATACAAGATGCCACTTCATAAATTTCGTCCCGAGGCTATTTTAGGTGCTGCGTCACCTTATTATTGGGCCAGGCCCATGTAATTTCGAAATACATAAGTATAGGCTATTTTTAGAGTCCGTATGTGTGGGGAAACAAGAGATAGGGTTGATTTCGGACCCCTCCACCAAGGGCCACGAAATTCCCCCCTCTTCCTCCATATATACAGCCCTTAGGGCATCGTTTAGACTTTGGGTTTTGTTTAGATTAAAAGTTTGCCATAGCTGCAACTTCGCGTACTTCGTTTGTGTTCAACGACCAGACAAAGGCGTCACAGAACCCCACCTTGATCAATAAAGCTTTTCATCTTATATTCGCAATATCCAGATTGCAATCTTAGTTTCTTGCTTGTTCTTCGTTTGCTCGCAGGAAACAGACCCTCGTGGTCAGGTTGATCGTGCTCCGGCGTGGTCAATAACCTCTCGGAGTTGGTTTAGCGATTGCTAAGGCGCGACGTCCTCGCACGTTCGTAGTCGGATCGTCAAAGTCGACTTCCACCAAAGCGAAATCCACCATCTCATCGAAAGACGGGACACCTCCGCCTCTATCAAGTGGTATCAGATTTCCTGGTTGCTCGGTGAGATTTTACAGTTTTTCGTAGTTTAGATCGAGTCTGTTCTTCATACCTATAGTCCACGAAAAAGCCACAAAAAAAATTAGGGTTAGTTCATCATATCCGAACCAATCTGAGCCTTGCATAATCTTTTTAGGGTCTTGCTTTGTTGAATTTGCGGTTGCATCGTCGTGTCTAGTTGCTGGTCTTAGAGTCTAGTCTTTTAGAGTTTCGAGTTCTGGTCATAAGTTGTCACGCCGCCGCCGCACCATCATCATCGCCCCTGCCATCTACCACCACCGCACCGAATCCGTATCCATATACCACCACCAATCCGTGTCCATATACCACCACCGATCCATATCCATATACTACCACCGCTACCACCACCGCTGCCATATACCACCACCATATATCCACCACCAATCCGAGTTCTTTGCTTATTAGGTTTGTTTTCGGGATCCATCTAGTTTCGGATTCGTGTTTCCTTGCCGGAGTCGGGTAGCCACGCTCCGTTTAGGCCCAAAATTTTTTGAAAACGCATTTTTCGAAAAAAATTCTGGCTATCCTATTTTTAGGTGTTTCTGAGTGTTTTGAGACAGGTGCCATTATAGGAAGTTTTTTTTGACCCGTTTCCAGTTTTTGGGTCCGGGCAGTCGAAAAAAAAAATTGGTCGAAAAAATTTCGTGCCCATCCTGTCAGTTTGAGCTAGGAAGAGTTTTGAGACACTCGCCATTATAGTGATTTTTCGCAACAAAAAAAAAAGCAGCGCAAAAAAAAAGAGCGCAAAAAAAAAAGAGCGGAAAAAAAATTCAGAGTGTGCTTTTCCCTTGTTTACGTGCCGCGCCGTGATTTTGTTATTGTTCTAGGCTCGCGTCTCTAGCACAGTCTAGCCTAGGACCAGCACAGTACCGTCGTTGAGCGTTTATTCAACTTTGCATCTCTGAATTGATTATTGCTGACCCTTTTTGCTACCATATTATAAGCCTTCCCAGCTCCACATACATCTACGTCGTGCGTTTGACTCTCCCTGGTAATCGCTCTATCCAAGCTTTGAGAGTTTTTGACTACAACGGTTGCCGATCACCGCCTGCTGCTGGGTAAGAACTGGTAAGAATTTGAGATTTGCTTGACGGATTTGTGACACCCACCACCACCACTTGTTCGTAGTCTGTAGGATCATATTCTTGTGTGTTTCTATTGCTGCTAACCATGCCAGGATCACAAGCCGACGAGATTGACTGGGAGAATTTATCGAACAAGGAGCTTCATGATAAGTTTCAGCAAATGATGACTGAACAGGTGCAAGATGTGCTGAACAATTTTGAAGAGGCCATGGAGAAGATCACTGGCCTTGAGAAGACGTTCGAAACAAAGCTCGATAACAAGTTTAATGAATTGCTCGCGCGTCTTCCACCACCACCACCCGCTGCACCTAACGCACCTCTCCAACAACAACAACAACGACTACCTCCACGTCGTGAAGCAGACCTCCGCCGAGCAAGCCGTGTTCCTCTTGCGTTTGGCCAAACTGTTGGTGCTGCTGTTGATACTTCTGTGGCTCATGCTGCTGATGCGGAGGAGGATGATTATGTGGGAGATTATGAGGATGAGGTTGATCAAAATCAACACTACGTGCAGCCACCTGTACCACCACCAGCAGGTCGACCTCAGGTATATATTCGTAATGGTAGGCCTGCACCACCACCTCAGGTATGAGATGATGTCCATATTCCTAAACTGAAATTGAATATTCCACCATTTGAGGGTAGATATGTTCCTGATATATATCTTACTTGGGAGTTAGAAACTGAACAACGATTTACATGTTTACAATATCCTGAGGAGAGACGAGTTGCTGCTGCTGTTTGTGCTTTCACTAGTTTTGCATGTGTATGGTGGTCTAAACATTGTAGATTATATCCTATTCCAACTACTTGGGCTGCTTTGAAAACTGCTATGCGTACGCGTTGGGTTCCACCATATTATCAACGTGAATTGCTTCAAAAATTGCAGCGTTTAAGACAAGGAAAAAATTCTGTAGAAGAATATTATCAGGAATTACAAACTGGCATGATTCGATGTGGTATTGTTGAGGAGAATGAAGCTATGCTTGCACGTTTTCTGGGTGGATTAAATAGAGAGATTCAGACCATTCTAGACTATAAGGAGTATACTAATATCACTCGTTTATTCCATCTTGCTTGTAAAGCTGAACGTGAAGTGCAGGATCGACAAGCATTGGCGCGAACTAACTTTTCTGCAGGCCGACCTTCCTCATGGACGCCGCGTGCATCTTCTACTTCAACTGCACCAGCACCTCAATCAGGTGCCTCCTACAGCCGTGATACAAGAAAACAGGAACAACCACCATTATCTGCCAAGAGCGCACCTGCGGGGCCTGCACAGCGTTCTTCTTCTTCCATGGCATCAACAGGGCACACAAGTGATATTATTTGTCGTCGTTGTAAGGGAGGAGGTCATTATGCGAGGGAATGCAAATCTCCGCGTGTTATGATTGCTACCGCGGATGGTGGATATGAGTCCGCTAGTGACTATGATGAGGAGACATTGGCTCTTATTACACGTGAAGAACATGGTGGAGATGATTCTGATCATGAGACGCAATACATGGCTCCTGAAGACGCTGACAGGTATGAATGTTTAGTTGCTCAACGTGTTTTGAGTGTGCAGGTCACACAAGCTGAGCAAAATCAGAGGCACAATTTGTTCCATACCAAGGGAGTTGTGAAGGAACGTTCTGTGCGCGTCATAATAGACGGAGGGAGCTGCAACAACTTGGCTAGCATGGAGATGGTGGAGAAGCTTTCTCTCACCACAAGACCACATCCACATCCTTACTACATCCAATGGTTCAACAACAGCGGCAAGGTTAAGGTAACACGTACTGTTCGTGTGCATTTTAGTATCTCTACATAGGCTGATTATGTTGATTGTGATGTGGTACCTATGCAAGCATGTTCCTTATTACTTGGTAGACCATGGCAATTTGATAAAAATTCTGTACACCATGGTAGAAACAATCACTATACTCTTGTTCATAAGGATAAAAATATTACTTTGCTTCCTATGACTCCTGATTCCATTTTGAAAGATGATATTAATAGAGCTAATAAAGCACAACAGGAGAAGAATAAGAGTGAAAATCAGATTGTGGCAAAAGAATTTGAGCAACAAATGAAGCCTAATAATAAACCATCTAGTGTTGCTTCTGAAATTAAATTGAAAAGTGCATGTTTATTTGCCACCAAATCTGATATTGATGAGCTAGATTTCAGCAAATCTGTTTGCTATGCTTTTGTGTGCAAAGAGGCATTATTTTCATTCGAGGACGTGCCTTCCTCTTTGCCTCCTGCTGTCACTAACATTTTGCAGGAGTTCGCTGACGTTTTTCCAAAAGACGTGCCACCGGGATTACCGCCTATTCGAGGGATTGAGCATCAGATCGACTTAATTCCCGGTGCTTCACTGCCAAACCGTGCACCATACCGTACCAATCTAGAGGAGACGAAGGAGATTATGCGTCAAGTACAAGAGCTTCTCGACAAAGGTTATATACGCGAATCCCTTAGTCCTTGTGCTGTTCCTATTATTCTAGTGCCGAAAAAGGATGGTACATCACGTATGTGTGTTGATTGTAGAGGCATTAATAATATTACTATTCGTTATCGTCACCCTATTCCTAGGCTAGATGATATGCTTGATGAATTGAGTGGCTCTACAATATTCTCCAAAGTTGATTTGCGTAGTGGCTACCATCAAATTCGTATGAAATTGGGAGATGAATGGAAAACAGCATTTAAAACTAAGTTTGGATTATATGAGTGGTTAGTCATGCCTTTTGGATTAACTAATGCACCTAGTACTTTCATGAGATTAATGAACGAAGTTTTACGTGCTTTCATTGGACGATTTGTGGTAGTTTACTTTGATGACATATTGATTTATAGCAGATCTTTGGAAGAACATTTGGAACATTTACGTGCTGTTTTTATTGCTCTACGTGATGCACGTTTGTTTGGTAACCTTGGGAAGTGCACCTTTTGCACCGACCGAGTATCTTTTCTTGGCTATGTTGTTACTCCACAGGGAATTGAAGTTGATAAAGCCAAGATTGAAGCTATTGAGAGTTGGCCGCAGCCCAAAACAGTCACACAAGTGAGGAGTTTTCTTGGCCTCGCTGGATTCTATAGGCGTTTTGTGAGAGATTTCAGCACCATTGCTGCACCTCTCAATGAGCTTACAAAGAAAGATGTGCCTTTTCTTTGGGATACTGCACAGGAAGAAGCCTTCACGGTATTGAAAGATAAGTTGACACATGCTCCTTTACTCCAACTTCCTGATTTTAATAAGACTTTTGAGCTTGAATGTGATGCTAGTGGAATTGGATTAGGAGGTGTGTTATTACAAGATGGCAAACCTGTTGCATACTTTTCTGAAAAATTGAGTGGGCCTAGTCTGAATTATTCTACTTATGATAAAGAATTATATGCTCTTGTTCGGACTTTAGAAACATGGCAACATTATTTATGGCCCAAAGAATTTGTTATACATTCTGATCATGAATCTTTGAAACATATTAAAAGTCAAGCTAAACTAAATCGTAGACATGCTAAATGGGTTGAATTCATTGAGACTTTCCCTTATGTCATTACACACAAGAAGGGAAAAGAAAATGTTATTGCTGATGCATTGTCTCGTCGCTATACTATGCTTTCACAACTTGACTTCAAAATATTTGGTTTGGAGACCATCAAAGATCAATATGTGCATGATGCTGATTTTAAAGATGTAATGCAGAATTGTAAAGAAGGAAGAATGTGGAACAAGTTTGTTGTTAACGATGGATTTGTGTTTCGTGCTAACAAGCTATGCATTCCAGCTAGCTCCGTTCGTCTTTTGTTGTTGCAGGAGGCGCATGGAGGAGGATTAATGGGACACTTTGGCGTGAAGAAGACGGAGGACGTACTTGCTACACATTTCTTTTGGCCAAAGATGAGACGGGATGTTGAGCGTTTTATTGCTCGCTGCACTACATGTCAAAAAGCTAAGTCACGACTCAATCCTCATGGTTTATATATGCCTTTGCCTGTACCTAGTGTTCCTTGGGAGGATATATCTATGGACTTTGTTTTAGGTTTACCTCGAACAAAGAAAGGGAGGGATAGCATATTTGTTGTCGTGGATAGATTCTCGAAAATGGCACACTTTATACCATGTCATAAAAGCGATGATGCTGTTAATGTTGCTGATTTGTTATTTCGTGAAATTATTCGCTTGCATGGTGTGCCAAATACTATTGTTTCAGATCGTGATACTAAATTTCTTAGCCACTTTTGGAGATGTTTATGGGCTAAGTTGGGGACTAAACTGCTTTTTAGTACTACTTGTCACCCCCAAACTGATGGACAAACTGAAGTAGTCAATAGAACGTTGTCTACTATGCTTAGGGCTGTTTTGAAGAATAATAAGAAAATGTGGGAGGAATGCTCGCCTCATATTGAATTTGCTTATAATCGTTCATTGCATTCTACTACTAAGATGTGCCCTTTTGAAGTTGTGTATGGTTTCGTACCTCGTGCACCTATTGATTTGTTGCCTCTTCCATCTTCGGAGAAGGTTATTTTGATGCTAAACAACGTGCTGAATTGATTTTAAAAATGCATGAGTTAACTAAGGAAAACATTGAGCGTATGAATGCCAAATATAAACTTGCTGGAGATAAGGGTAGAAAACATGTTGTGTTTGCACCTGGAGATCTTGTTTGGTTACATTTGCGTAAGGATAGATTTCCTGATTTGCGAAAATCAAAGTTAATGCCACGTGCTGATGGTCCCTTTAAGGTGTTAGAGAAAATAAATGATAATGCATATAAACTTGAGCTGCCTGCAGATTTTGGGGTTAGTCCCACTTTTAACATTGCAGATTTGAAGCCTTATTTGGGTGAGGAAGATGAACTTCCGTCGAGGACGACTTCATTTCAAGAAGGGGAGGATGATGAGGACATCAATACAATTGTTACACCCACAGCCCCTGCTGCTATACATACTGGACCAATTACTAGAGCTCGTGCACGCCAACTAAATTACCAGGTACTTTCGTTTCTTGGTAATGATTCTAATGTTCATGAGAATATGATGCTGCCTAAATTGGATACATTTGTTTTGCCTACAAATGAAGGGCCTAGCTTGGAGAAGGATGAACATTGGAGCAAGAACAAGCATGGAGATGATGGCATGCGCAAGGGGAACAAGAATGGAGTTACAAGTGATGATTTCAGGACTTTGAAGCCACCATAATGGGTGCATGAAGCCTTGGACGAAACATACAAGATGCCACTTCATAAATTTCGTCCCGAGGCTATTTTAGGTGCTGCGTCACCTTATTATTGGGCCAGGCCCATGTAATTTCGAAATACATAAGTATAGGCTATTTTTAGAGTCCGTATGTGTGGGGAAACAAGAGATAGGGTTGATTTCGGACCCCTCCACCAAGGGCCACGAAATTCCCCCCCTCTTCCTCCATATATACAGCCCTTAGGGCATCGTTTAGACTTTGGGTTTTGTTTAGATTAAAAGTTCGCCATAGCTGCAACTTCGCGTACTTCGTTTGTGTTCAACGACCAGACAAAGGCGTCACAGAACCCCACCTTGATCAATAAAGCTTTCATCTTATATTCGCAATATCCAGATTGCAATCTTAGTTTCTTGCTTGTTCTTCGTTTGCTCGCAGGAAACAGACCCTCGTGGTCAGGTTGATCGTGCTCCGGCGTGGTCAATAACCTCTCGGAGTTGGTTTAGCGATTGCTAAGGCGCGACGTCCTAGCACGTTCGTAGTCGGATCGTCAAAGTCGACTTCCACCAAAGCGAAATCCATCATCTCATCGAAAGACGGGACACCTCCGCCTCTATCATTTACCTCGAACAAAGAAGGGGAGGGATAGCATATTTGTTGTCGTGGATAGATTCTCGAAAATGGCACACTTTATACCATGTCATAAAAGCGATGATGCTGTTAATGTTGCTGATTTGTTCTTTCGTGAAATTATTCGCTTGCATGGTGTGCCAAATACTATTGTTTCAGATCGTGATACTAAATTTCTTAGCCACTTTTGGAGATGTTTATGGGCTAAGTTGGGGACTAAACTGCTTTTTAGTACTACTTGTCACCCCCAAACTGATGGACAAACTGAAGTAGTCAATAGAACGTTGTCTACTATGCTTAGGGCTGTTTTGAAGAATAATAAGAAAATGTGGGAGGAATGCTTGCCTCATATTGAATTTGCTTATAATCGTTCATTGCATTCTACTATTAAGATGTGCCCTTTTGAAGTTGTGTATGGTTTCCTACCTCGTGCACCTATTGATTTGTTGCCTCTTCCATCTTCGGAGAAGGTTAATTTTGATGCTAAACAACGTGCTGAATTGATTTTAAAAATGCATGAGTTAACTAAGGAAAACATTGAGCGTATGAATGCCAAATATAAACTTGCTGGAGATAAGGGTAGAAAACATGTTGTGTTTGCACCTGGAGATCTTGTTTGGTTACATTTGCGTAAGGATAGATTTCCTGATTTGCGAAAATCAAAGTTAATGCCACGTGCTGATGGTCCCTTTAAGGTGTTAGAGAAAATAAATGATAATGCATATAAACTTGAGCTGCCTGCAGATTTTGGGGTTAGTCCCACTTTTAACATTGCAAATTTGAAGCCTTATTTGGGTGAGGAAGATGAACTTCCGTCGAGGACGACTTCATTTCAAGAAGGGGAGGATGATGAGGACATCAATACAATTGTTACACCCACAGCCCCTGCTGCTATACATACTGGACCAATTACTAGAGCTCGTGCACGCCAACTAAATTACCAGGTACTTTCGTTTCTTGGTAATGATTCTAATGTTCATGAGAATATGATGCTGCCTAAATTGGATACATTTGTTTTGCTTACAAATGAAGGGCCTAGCTTGGAGAAGGATGAACATTGGAGCAAGTACAAGCATGGAGATGATGGCATGCGCAAGGGGAACAAGAACGGAGTTACAAGTGATGATTTCAGGACTTTGAAGCCACCATAATGGGTGCATGAAGCCTTGGACGAAATATACAAGATGCCACTTCATAAATTTCGTCCCGAGGCTATTTTAGGTGCTGCGTCACCTTATTATTGGGCCAGGCCCATGTAATTTCGAAATACATAAGTATAGGCTATTTTTAGAGTACGTATGTGTGGGGAAACAAGAGATAGGGTTGATTTCGGACCCCTCCACCAAGGGCCACGAAATTCCCCCCTCTTCCTCCATATATACAGCCCTTAGGGCATCGTTTAGACTTTGGGTTTTGTTTAGATTAAAAGTTTGCCATAGCTGCAACTTCGCGTACTTCGTTTGTGTTCAACGACCAGACAAAGGCGTCACAGAACCCCACCTTGATCAATAAAGCTTTTCATCTTATATTCGCAATATCCAGATTGCAATCTTAGTTTCTTGCTTGTTCTTCGTTTGCTCGCAGGAAACAGACCCTCGTGGTCAGGTTGATCGTGCTCCGGCGTGGTCAATAACCTCTCGGAGTTGGTTTAGCGATTGCTAAGGCGCGACGTCCTCGCACGTTCGTAGTCGGATCGTCAAAGTCGACTTCCACCAAAGCGAAATCCACCATCTCATCGAAAGACGGGACACCTCCGCCTCTATCAAGTATCACCTCATTCGACATCATGTCGAGATGGGTTTTGTGAAATCACTCAAGATTCACGTGGATTTGAATGTGGCAGACCCGATGACGAAGCATCTACCACGAGCAGAGCATGAGCAGCACTAGATAGCCATTGGTGTTAAAGAAGTTACATAAAGTACATTATCGACTCTAGTGCAAGTGGGAGTCTGTTGGAAATATGCCCTATAGGCGATACTATTTGTACTATTTATTTCTGCGTTTATAATTATGTGTTCATATTCTATGTTATAACTACAATGGTTATTGAATATGTGATTCAAAGGAAAACTCATAAGCACATGTAGAATAATAAACGGCAAAACCTAATTCCTAGTGTTGCCTCTAGGACTAGCTCAAGTCTTGCATGTTGATTATGTTTTCTAGGTCATACATTAGTGAAACGAGGATGTCGACAACATTGAGAGTATGATATTAGGAGAACGATCATATTGAATTGACCCAAGTTGTTTGTTATACTTAGAGATGTTATCATCAGAAGTCTACAGTCAATAATACGGAGAGTTAATGTATGTCTACTTCCCTAGACCATGAGAGTATTGAGTCACTTCATGCCGAATAATACACTTTGGGGTTGCTCTAACACCATCTGTAACATGGTGATCATAACGACAATTTACGGGTTTATCGAAAAGTATGACAAGGGGCAAGATGGCTCAAGAGTGGGATTTGCTCCTCCGACAATTGAGAGATAATCGTAGGGCCCTCTCGGTGCAGCATCCACCATCATCTCACAAGACGCATGTGACTAGCTCATAGGGGTGTTAGAACGTTACAACGGGAAAGAAGAACAAAAACGGTAAAGGGGACCAGTATAGTGAGGATGTATAGGACTCACGAGGATACCAATATATCTCACCTCGGATTTTGTAAAGTATCTCGAAGCAAAAGGAATAGCATATGATAACCAAAGGTTCACGCGAATATCATTGCGTGAGTACATGGGTAAACATGGATGTCCATGGTTCCGTTGCTGACCATTGAACGAAATAAAGTTTTGTTCATGTCTATATTTCACCGAACCTACAGGGTCACATGCTTAAGGGAATTAAGATTTGTTGAGTTCTATTGGAGTGAGGAATATGAGAATATATTATCGAAAAAGTTTCGGTAATAAAAGAAATAGTTTCGAGAGAAACAGCAAGCGTTTCGGGGTTACCGGAAGTGTTTCGGGGAATACCTGGTAATATGGGAAATGATATATAAGCGGAAAATGTTTTCGAGGATCTAATATAAATAATAGAGGGCTTCGATATTTATCGGGAGGTCCCTAGGATTTATTTAGAGTCGATGGGCTAAAAAATATATCAAATAGGCCTAGTAGTGGAGAGCTAATGGCCTTAAGGCCAATATAGTGGAGGCGCCCCCTAGGCTTGTTGGACAAGCTAAGGGGGAGATGAGTCGGAGGAGGACTCCTCCTCCCTGGCCGGCGTGCCAAGGGAGGGGAGCCCCCTCCCCAAGTCCCCCCCCCTCCACCTATATATATCCAAGGGGGAGCCCCTATTGAGACACACAAGTCCCAAGTCACGGGCGCCCCCTTCTCTTTAGTTGGTCTAGATTTTAAATCTTGATTGAATTTTCTCTTGTCCTCATAATAGATAAGCCATGTGCGGTTATTTTAATCCCTCTTCCAGTTCTTCGGTGGCGTGAAGCTCTAGATGGTGAAGCATTGCCGAATTGTAAAGTCCGAACGCGTGCAATCCATACAGAGGTCGTACTTTCGGTCTACAGTTAGAGGGATCGTCGTGGACGGTTCGTGGGACTTCCAAAACAATCTATGCCAACTCTTCTTCCGCTGCAACTCGTAATTGTAACGATCCTATCTAACCTCATATGCATCTTCATAGTGATCCGGGATCTTGATCATAGGAACACCGCCATTGACGCGATGGAGCCACGGCGAAGGCGACACCGAACCGTGGTCCTTGAGCGACCGCTCGAGGAAGAGCTCTAGGTGTGCCTGGTACTTCTCATCCGTCGCAACAGCCTCCATGAGGAGGCATTGCTGCTCTTGCGGCTCCTCTTGCTCGTCGTCGAAGGAGAGGTTGATCTCCTATTCCCCGAAGGAGCTAGGCACTGTGGAGGACGATGGTCCCGAAGAGCAACGACGACAGTACCATGATCCGGATCTGGAAGGAGATCCAGAGCCACCACATGCCAGCGCAGAGGACCAGTACTTCGGTATTGTCAATGATGGTAAGCGGAGAAGGAGAGGAGTAGATCGACAGTGAGGGGGGAGGAGAGGGTGTGAGGTGTAGTGTGGACAGCGCCTAAGTCGTGCTTAAATAGTCGCGGTTGGGCAAACGAGTCGGCAGACGGCTTCAGTGCGGCACACTGAATGGAGTAGACTTCTTAGTCGTTGTGTCAACATTGAAGCGGCGCCGCGGAGTAGGCTTCTTAGTCGTTGCGTCGACATTGAAGCAGCGCGGCTTGCTCTGACCGGCATTAATGTCACGGAGTCGCGTCTGCTCTCCAACGGCCTGACCAGCCTGATGCGCGGCAACCCCTTCGTGTGGAGAGGGGTTTCGGGCAGAGATAGTTTTGGGTGGGACATCGCGCTCAGGCGCATACATGGGAGACGTCCAAACTCCCACAAATCTCCCACTGCGTCGAATTTGCGTGATTTCAAACACATCAGGCGCGTCCGCATGCCGATGGGGCACCTTATTGGATGGCTTGCATCGTCCAGACACATCCGAACGTTTTGAGGATACACGTAGGGAAGTAGTTTGTGATGTGAAGATGCCCTAGTTTGATGTAATTTGTGATGTGGTCAAGAATCGGGCGGCGAGGATGGGGCGGCAAGCTGAAATGATTGGTGGTGGGGCAGTCTGCCAGGGCGAACTAGCGAGGTCAGGAGTGTCAAAGGAAAATGAGGCAGTAGTACCAACATGGACAGAAGCAATGGCAGAGAAGTGCGTTAGGAGAGCTGACCGAACAGATGGCGGAACCATAGGCAGGGGAGCACGGACAGCTAGCGAGTTCGGCCATGAGACGTCTGTTACCAAGTAAAGAGAATAATTCTTCCCTTAATCTAGTGTTACATATGTAACATTATATACTGAGAGAGGTTGCTCACCGGGCGCCCTAGAGAATAGGCACCCAAGCCGTGGCGACGAAAGATCCTAAAGACTACGGCAGCTACAGACACTGTTCAACGTTGCAACATGGTTTAACATAATATGCTGTCCCAGGATGATTAACAATGGGGATAGAAAAAGGAAACTGTGACACCAGGCAAATGTACCTCAAGTGGAGGAAGAAGAATAGTTGATGAATAGTACACGATTTTACTCAAAACTGCTATGCTAGAAAAAAAAAACAAGAATCGCCAAGCGTACAGCTCAGAAGGCACAAATACAATTGAGCTTCTGTAATGTACAACAGTGGATGTGCCGATGCTGACATTGATGAAAATAAATTGCTCAGCCTCTCTTGTCAGATCTATTAAGATTTAGATTAAACCACTTCTTTTTACTCGATTTGTCCCTGCTATCTACGTTACCGTTCTCGGGACTCTCAGTTTTGTTTTGCTCAACTGGATATCTACTGCTGCTGCTAGCAGCTCCGAGAGAGCTCGTGATAGTCCGTTCAGTCGTGAATGAAGAGTGGATGTCATCCCTTTCTCTCAACATATCATCAACCTGCAGAGACCACAGATCTTTAGCAACATGTATATCAAATTTTCGTACTGAATGTCACAATAAATTATTTGCAGTATTCAAGATCAACTCTTGTAATTATAACAACACATGTCACTATTTGTAATCGTATGCCTCCCATGTCGCTCTCGGACAATACTAGAGGCGAAATCCTCAGCCAATAAACCTCATTCCTGTTGTTCCTTCCCCCTCGATGGAGCCACCGGCCAGCCAATGGTGGCGGTGGGTCTCTCCAGCGCTTCTCCCCAATTCGCATCTGTGCCCGGCCCTGCCGGCTCCTGCATGCTCCCTGGGTTCCCCTGCGCCATAAACCCATCGTGTAGCCGTGTTTGCTGGGTGCCTCTTTAGCCTTGCGGCTGCGTGGTCTGTGGTCATCTGATTTTGTCACAGGTGGGACGCACTGGCTGTGGTCCAGGCCGGCTCAGATCTGGCCTCTCCAGGTCTAGATCAGGTTACTCTCCATGCCAGTATGGGCTGTTGTTGTCATGCCGGTCGTCTCCTTTGCAGTGGTGGGCATGCAGCTTGGTCAAAAGTCGTTTGCTTGCTAGTGTGTGTGGCTGTTGGTCGTCGGAGGATCCGCTGGGCACTACGCTGTGTCCTTACCGGGTGCTTTTATTGGCTTGCCTGATGTTGTGCAAAGTGTTGATCGATCTTCTCTTGGGGCGGGCAGTGTTCGTGGCTGCTGCTCCTGTGGTGCTCGTGCAACTACGGTCGTGCCCTGTCTCACATATGCCTCCCCCTTGGTCCTTCGTTCTTGCCCGCCTGCAACATAGCCTCCGCCAAAATCTACAGATGGTGGTAGCAACTCTAGATCGCATCCTCCGGCGGCTTCGGTAGGCATTGATTACTGTGTTACAGAGCCTCCTTTAGCGACTTCCACGGGTGGTGGTGGCAGCTCTTCTCCCGATGATGCTACGTTGATCACTTCAGTTGTGTCCTTTAATCAGCATGAGATTGCACGACTTAGACACCTGCTTGCTACTTCGGTTCTCTATCGCTAGGTGCTTCTACCTCGGCCTCTTCAATTGAGCCCCTCACTAAGCTAGAGATTGAGCGACTTAGGTGCCTGCTTGTTGCTTCTCGTTCTCCATCGATAGGTTCTGTTACTGAATCTTCTGGCACCGAGAGACCACCTTCTACAAAGTCAGGTACATACCAACATCCCTGTGCATTCTTGACACGAGACCATCTTATCATATGACTTGTGATTCATCCACTTTGTCCTTCATTCGACCTCTCGTTTCTCCCATTAATGTCCTTACTAGTGATGGTACTCCCCTTCCAATAGATAGTGGAGGCACTCTTAGCACTTTGCCTTTTCATGTTCATTCCATGTCTCATGTTCCTCAACTTTCCAAGCAGCTCCTTTTTGGTGTCAGGTTATTGGCTCTGGTTATCGGGTCAGTCTCAACTTTTGACACTGTTCTACTATGGATTGTTGCACGGAAGCTCTGCATGGTTCTGCCGTTCACCTTGTTTCCTAGTAGCGTCGGAGCTGCCAACAATCTTTCCCCAGTACTGACAACCTATGTTTTCTTTGAGACCATCTCTATTAGTTAGCTTCAATACCTTTGAGCATCATAACTTTTCCCATCACTTCCGAGCCTTTACGGTTTGCTGCAGCATCAAAGTCTCAGTATAGGCCCAGTACTTCCAAGCTAAATCCATGTGGCACCTCTGAGTTGGGATTTATCCATATGGCACCTCTGAGTTGGGATTTAAGTGTTTTCTGCTACATTTCCCTTTGAGAACAGCTATGTCGGCCCCAGTATCTTCGAGGCTTTGTTTTCTGCTGTACTGAGCCAGTTCTATCTTTGCAAAAAAGAGACCTTTTTGGTGCAGTTGTCACAGCCTAGGTTATGAAGAGGATAGTCGTTGGTGATAGGAGGGCGAGGGCAAGGGATTTTAGGCTTGGGCGTCCTGACGCCTTGGGGGACAGATCTGTTCTGGAGGTAAACATCCCCTTTTCTGTATCTATTCTTCAATACCCATTACACGAGTACTCCCTGGGCTTATATAGCATATATAGCCGCCAGGCAACTAAAGATAGAAACTGAATCAACTAGGACTCCTGCTTCTAAACAATGGCCAATGCTTGCAAATAAAGAAAGCGAACAAGTTCTAAGAAAGGAAGGCTTATCTAGATCTAAACAGAATCCGAACTGACCAAACTAACTCGAATTGGAAAGCACTAAAGACCTATCCGGCTAAAGTAGACCATGGCTGGCATGACATCATTCCCCCCTTCAACAAGCAGCTCAACTTCGAGCTTGAAAGAACTTCCCACCCAAGAAGCTTTAGGAACCGATACTTGTGTCCAGTAGATCAGTCGCCTTCTCTTCCGAAGCATCCACCCAGCAATCATAAAGATGCTTACAACGATGGTCAGGGGTGTACTTGTCGTCACACTTGTCGCAAAGACCCTTGGCACACCGTTCATCCATCTCGGCAAGTGAGCCGCAGAAGGTGCCGCTTGCTGGGCAACACCTAGGCTTGGGAGGAGCCACAAGTTCTAGAGTAGATGACATGATGCCTCCCTCAATGTTTCCCTTAGGCACGAGACCTTTCTTGTTGTCTTCTATTGCGTCATGCCCCTTGTACGCACGTGCATGATCCATGACATCCTCTAGTATCACCAGGTACATGAGCTGGACGTCGGTTTGGATTGACCTGAAGACCAATCACGAATAGCTCCACCTAGGGCACCTTTGTAAGTCCATCGCACCTGCATACGAGTTAAAAACTACTACTCATAGTCATCAACTAATTTGCCAAAGGTTCTTAATTGTATAGAGCTCAGTGTCCCGGACTTTAGAGTGTTCCGAACATTAGGCCCAAAACACCACTTGAGTAATGAGCAGAACTCCCATAAGAATGTGCGCCATGTGAACCCTTGAGACGTTTGTACCATAGTGACGCCCGCCTTAACAAATGATATGATGCAAGCCACACCTTGTCGCTTTCCGGTGTGCCCTGCTAATAAAAAAATTGATCAACATAAGTAAGATAGGCCAGTGTATATTCTAAGCCATCAAAGGTGGGGAATTCCAGCATGTGGAATTTGGGTTTTCCACTTGTTGATGTCCTCAACATGCGAGTGACTGTTGTTGCTGTCATTCTTTTCATGTGTGTGCTGACTAGTCGCTCTTCTCAAAGGTGGGGAATTCCAGCTTGTCGGATTTGGGCTTCCACTCGTTGATGTCCACGGCATGTGAGTGACTGCTATTGCGGCCGTTCATTCCATGCATGTGCTCCTCCATGGTGAAGGGTTGACTAGTCGCTCTCCTCCAGGCGGGCAATGGTCAGCCGGCTGGTTGTTGCCTGCTCCTTGAGCTCTTCAATGTCCTTTTCAAATTTCTTAAAGGCGTTGCCCCTCAGTTCATCAAAAAGATCCTTTTGGTGAGTGGGGAGCTTCTCATCTAGAAACTTGGTATCTCCGCAATGGTGGCCATGGGGGAGGGGAGGTGGCTGAGGATCAGTACATCTAATACCAAGTTATCACGATCTAGGTTATGGAAGGGATAGTCATGGATGATGGGAGGGCATGTGAGTTTAGGCTTGGGCACAGCGATGCCTTGGGGGCCAGATAATTTCTGGAGGTAAAACTCTCCTTTTATCTGTTTTACTTCTCTAATACCCATGACACGAGTTATTCCCTAGCTTATATAGCAGCCAGGCAACTAAAGATAGAAATCAAATCAACTAGTCCTAATTCTAAACAATGGCCAATACTTACTTGCAAATAAAGAAAGCTATAAGATAGGAAGGCTTGTCTAGATCTAAACAAAACTGAACTCACCAAACTAAGACTTGGAAAGCACTGAAGATATGTTCGGCTGGAGTAGGCCATGGTTAGCGTGACACCAGTGCCTCCTTGTTTTCTCTGCTCGGTACTTCTGAACAACTGGACTTTTGAGAAGCTTAGTTGACAGTTGGCACCTCCGAGGTATTGTGCACTTCCAGGAACATGTTTTTCCCTTCTGGCCATTCGAATTTTGAACAAGTCCAGTAGTTCTGAATTTTTTCCTCCGGTACTTCTAGGCCGGTCAGATTTGTGCCTGCACTGTAAATAATCCCCCACACCCCCTTGGTTGTGAGAGAAAGTTACAAGCCATTCCAAGCCAAATCCTATCCAAGCCTTTTGTGCATCCAAGGCAGAGTTGAAAGAAAAAGTTGGGTGATTCCAAGCTACTTCATTGAATCTTTAAAGACCAAGCTCCTCCGTTTCTTGAAGCCCTTCTCTTGTGTTCATCTCTCTCTACGTCAAGCTTATCTTTTTGTGACAGAGAGTGGTTCCGGACGCCCTAGTCATCACCATGGACTTGGCTCCATCACCAAGTGACACGCGCATCACATATACTAAGGTGAGTTATATCCTCTATGTGTGTCTACTTGGTTCTCTCTTGGATGGTATACTACTTGACCCTCCCCCCACCCCGTTGAGTGAGAGCACAAGAGTACAACAACAACATCCAAGAGGGAGAGTGGAAGCGGCGATGGAAGAAGAGAGAGCAATCGAAGAAATTGCTGCAAAAACTGCACTATCGCACAGTCCGGCCAGATGACAGGACAGGTAGTGCGGCTGTGTGCAGAATTTGAGGAAAGCCCATGTATCTTTACCCTTTCACTTACCCCTTCATGCCTTGGACCTATATATATCCCTCCCTCTCATCCATTTTAGGGTTAGCTAAGAATAAAACTCCAACCATATAGCTTTGCTCATGTAGCTCCCCTTGTGGGATTACTCCTTCATGGAGATGGCTCCTCTCATGGAGATGAAGACCTCCTCTTGAGGGGATGACTCCATAGGAGTACAAGGACCCCACTGGTGGGGTAGATTCCTTCATGGAATTCACGCCCTCCTTGTCCTAGGACTTGGGAAAGAACTACCTTTGTGTCTTACTTTCCTTTGTTGTTGTTGAATGCTTGAGATTCATCACTTGGCTTGTGATTTGAGGGATACTTGGTGGATCTTGTCAAATTTGTGTTATCTCTTGTATTTTCTTGTGGATTTCCCCCGTGTTGTTCGTGAATCCACCCTAAATCCACCTCCAATTCATGAAGATCGGACAAGCTAGGGCTTGGTCCTACATTAGAGAGAGAGAGAGAGAGAGATCATATGGGTTCTTGAGTGCTTTTGATTGAAGATCTTTTCAAGTGTTCGTCCGCGTGACTGTTTTGCTTGTTACTCTTGGGAAGGTGTGCACCTCCTAGACGATTAGAATTCACTTGAGAACCTCCAAGCTTTGTGTGAAGGAATCAATAGTTTGTACAATGTACGGATATCACCTCCATGGAAGACCAACCATGAATGAGGCTTCTTCATGAAAGCCATGGTAGAATAGGTGGGCATGCATTTTGTGGGCGATGGTGTTGAGACCTGTGTGGTTTTAGAACCTTTGTGGTTAGAACCTCCCACTCACGAGTAGGATAACAACAATATCCAAACCTCGGATACAATATCGAGTCAACCCCTGTTTGCATCCTTCTAACTCAACTTCATAATTGTCTTGTAAGATTTATTGTCGCTTTTGCACTCTTTGATTGCCTGCATGTGCAGGATTTCCTAAGGGCCAACTAGGAAAGCCTAAAACTTGAAGTACACATATTTATAGGACTATATCCACCACCACCACCACCATCCCTGAGCGTCTATTCAATTGACCTCGATATCCTTTCACTGCTCTTCCCGAGACGATTTTCCTGATGCTATTATTCATCCAAAATGGCAGCATGTGATGCTGCAGGAGCATGGTCGTGACATTTGCTATTATGGCCCACATGACAATTGTTCGCACCTTTCTTGCTGTGGCTTTTGTTCGCGAACCAGTATGTCTCTCAACTTGATGTCAAGAATGCCTTAATGGTGAGTTGCGCGAGGAGGTCTGCATGCAACCACCACTTCAATATTTTGTTCTTGATGGCATGGCATGCCGTCTTCGTCGCTCTCTATAGTCTTAAGCAAGCCCATCATGCCTGGTTTGAGCGGTTCACCTCAGTGGTCATTGTTGCTGGTTTTTCACTAAGTGGTCATGATCCTACCTCTCTATCCGCCTTTCGTCCCATTGTCGGACGCTTCTTCTATATGTTGATAACATGATAATGAATAGCGGTGACCTTTGTGAAGGCTAGTGTAGTTTCTTATGTCTGGTCTTTATCATCTTCGCTACTTCCTCAGGATTGAGGTTTCTACCTCATATGGCTTCTTAATATACCAAGAGAAGTACATTCAGGATGTTCCCCGTGCTGCTCCTATGATGAGTGTAGAATTCGATGGAGCTTAAGGTCCATCTCAGAGCTTCTGATGGTGCACCTTTTGTCTAATCCGACGAGCTATCAACATCTTTGTTGGTAGTCTAGTCTCCACTATGTGAGTCAGTTTGTCTCTGCTCCCACTCAGGTTTACTACAGGTTCACTACAGCCGCCTTCAGGTTCAACGAGATCTTCATGGGACTATCTCTCGCCGTCTTTTCTTTCCACGCTCCGATTCATTACAACTTCAGGCCTACTCGGATGCTGCTTGGGCTAGAGATCTTTCAGATCATCGGTCATGTTATACTTACCTCAGGCCTACTCGGATGCTGTTGATTAACCATGAGTTGTGGGGGTATTGAGTTATATATACTTTCGCGTATTGGCCGTGTATTATGCCCGTTCCATAAGATTTTTTTTTGCATACTACCACACATGTACATGTGTATACATCGGCCTATTGGCTCATGGATATATTTATCGCCCTATGGCCTCATGGATATTACATATATATAGCCTCAGGGAACACAAGTTGCATATTTCCTCAGTGTGAGCATTTAAATTGCTATAGAGCATAACAAGAAATATGTGCAAAACAATAAGCCGTCTCATATTAATGTTAAAAACACCAAGGCAACATAGTTATACAAACTTTTTCCCCTAGCAAAGATATTACTTTTTTGTAGTAGAATAATGTGAATTGCTTTCGGGAGAACCTTACAGATGCCGCCTGTTCCAATCCTAATTTAACTTGTTTCCTAGGTCAAAGCAAACATGGTACAACAGGACCAAGTAAAATGGCGACATTCTTCTGAAAGTGAGCTTAATACCTCTATCTAGATTCTAGAAGAGTGTCACATGATTTCATCTATCTGGCTCTGTTTGGCATGGCAGTGGATTATGATGCTGTTCGCCTGACTAGATTTTTCCTATTCAACTGTTTGACCAACCGTCTTTTTAGAAAAGAAAAAAAACTGTCTGACTAACCAAATTTTGCCTATTTCCCGCACCTACTTTCTCACAGTAGATTATACTATAAAGTTCAGCACAACATGTTTCATCAACCGCAAATTGGGCCTTAGTCAAAATAAGTGCCGCAACACACCTACTTTCTGATTGTACAATTAGAGAGCGACAATACAACAGCACATTAAAGAGTACAAATTCA
>NW_021281301.1:136962-181028 GCF_002162155.2 Triticum dicoccoides
CCACTTCTTTTTCTTGTGTATATCTGGTGGTCGCTTCCTGAAACCGTGCCAAAGCCTGCATAGCCATTTCATTCTGTCAATGTTTCCTTGAAATGCGAAAGAACACCTAATATTATGCTAGATTTATTATCACATAACAAAGAGGGAACGAAAATATTCTGACAGACTTTTCTGTACTCAGTTTCGAATTGACGCAGATCATTTCTTTTCTCCAGAATTTTAGCCTCTATTTCTTTTAGCCTCTCTGTTGTGTCTTCGTAACTCTTTGCGCACATTGCTTCAATTGTATAGCTAGCTGGCTTGAAAAAATTGTCACCTGAACATATCAATTAGGATAGCTCAGAACAGAGAAATGTCATAGATATAAACAGAGAAACCAAGAATGTGTACCATATACAGCAAATATATGAGTTCCAGATTTAAGTGTCGAGACTTCGCAAGGTTGGAGACCTTCCAATCTTTTAAAGAATGCAGCCTCAGGATCTTTAGCCATTGCCAACTGTAGTACGAAAGCGACTCTGCAAATTAGTTACAAGGAGCATAAAGACTAAAGCCACTAGATGCAGCATACATACCGCATTCACTGTCGAGTCCATACGGTAGACTTGAAAATGCAGGAAATACATGCCTGCAGATGTCACCTTGCCAGTCTTCTGACTATCTTCCTGGAGAGAATAAATGATATGTTATTAAACACAACGACACAACCCCTAGCCAGAGTTTCCCAACAGCCTTAATGATATGAGTGTAATTTGAGCAAGCAAATATTGAGTGGCTAAGAAGCTTGACTGATAAATGGGAGATAGAGATGTAACAGGAAACGATATGAAGCATTCCCCAAGGAAACGTAAAAAATCTAATGTTTTAAACAAGATGAGGAATATTGTATATTCAAGATAAGGGAGTAAACAAGGTGTCTGGCTTTGGTTGGCAAATTAATTAACATGATAAAAGTTGGTTTGGATGGTGGCACTTGCTTTTTTAGCACACCTACATCTTAAAAGTTGGACAGGTGAATATGATGGAAATTTGAGCTCTCCAAACTCTTACTCAAGGTTAATACACCATGCACAGCAGGTATAATAATAAGGGTTACACCATTAAGCCATTGGAATATAATCCATGGCATGCCATGGCCAAATAATGACAACCAGGAAATGGAATAAAGCAGGACATACCTGTAGAGCTAGTCCATAGCCTCCGTTGACTTCTTGTTCGAAGAAAAGAAGCTGTAGACAATATTGGAAAATTAAGAGTGAATAGTATCTCAATCCTCGCACGGAAAACAAGCAAAGCTTCAATGCAAGTGAAAATGAAGAAAGAATCAAACTCGTACCTTAAATTTACTTTGTGCAACTGAAGTGACTCTAACTACTATTCCTGAATGAGCTTGCTCTTCACTTATTGTCACACCAAAGAAATGAGCAGATTGCTTTTCAACCTACACACACAAAAATGACATTTTACAACCCTCCCGTATAAATAATACCACAAGAATGGCAGCAGCAAAACCTTCCCCATAGCTGATGTCCCAACTGGGAGTGGTCTCACTGTCACTGTTCCATTCATAGCTTCTTCAAGAACAGTAGGAGATACCGTCGTCTTGATAGGAACCCCGAGCTTGCTAAAAGTAGTATAAGAGAGCAGGTAATTAGGAATCTTGAATTATCACTGAAGAATATTTCTCACTGTATTCTGCAATCACCTGAAAAGTGCAGCAAACATTGTGTTCACAGTTCCAAGATTGGACAAATCAATCTCCATATCCATTCCTTCATTTTCCAACGCCTGAGAAATAAAATACAACAAGAGATGTAACATATACTTCCTCCGTCTCAGTATATAAGCAAAAGCCTAAATGGACCTGTGACAAAAAAACAGTATTTTGCAAGACAAATACAACAATATTATTCTTATATGCCCAATCCATATAGTTCCTCACATATAAGTGGTCAAAGTTTAAAATGTCCGATCGCACACAAAATAATATGCCCTATATTTTGGGACATAACAAGTACTACCTCTGTTCACTTATATAAGACGTTTTAGACATTCAGACACTGTTCAGAATAGTACAAAGCAAGCTGTCTGAAACGTCTTATAAAAACTAACGGAGGGAGTAAATCTTATTTTCTCCATCAAATAAGAGAGATATTCAGATGCTAAATATCTGAGATTTAGCAAACACACCTTCACAAAATAATAAGTAAATAAGCATCAGTGTCAAATTCTATTTCTGTAATCCTGCATTACTTCATTTTAATGATGTCACCCTGAGTCTCAACTTGTCTAAGGAAAATCAGAGGCTCTAATCTTGCATAATTATCCAGAAATAAAGATTTAGTCAGATAGTTATAGTTCAATAGTGAAAATGCTTCCTTGCCGGTCGATAGAGGCTCTCATTGCACCTTCAGCGATTTTGATGGATCACCAGACGCTTCTCTACGACGCAACACCCAGTATTTGAGTAACCAGACAACACAGATTCATCTTGTTACAGCATAAATGGATTAAATGTCTGGTCACATAATAAAAAATAGACAGTCAGGGTGCGTTTGGGAGCAAAAGTCTTTTTGTAGTTTTCTCGGAATAAGGTGTTGCCAAACTAGGCCTCAACACCATGCTGCTTGTAGACATAGCCCAGTCAGAAATCACATTTAAATGATGGATCTCTGGTTGTTTGGAAATCGCAGTATCACTGAAGAGCCATCCCTACATAGTTAGAAGGTGAATGGTAGGCCAGGGGTTTCTTCCTACAGTCAACCAAGTACAAAGCTACCAAAGGGCCAATTTTTGATCTCTAATAAATATTTCTGGTGTAGCTCTAGAAAAATATGCAGTAATTGTAGAGTTAAAGAAAAGAAAAGATTGCTAAACTCAATATATTAGACAAAGGAGTTCAATTACCACGAAATGCTGGAGGACAACTCAAGAACAATCTTGATCTCAATAAAGCAAATAAACCCAACTTTGAAGTATTGAGGAGAAACCACAGTAATCAAACAGGTATTTCAGTATCTAGATTTTTGCCAAACTCCATATTATGAGAAAAGGTGACAGAATGCATAACCATTATAGTTAAAATAAAATAAGCACAGACGGAAAAATGCTATTCGAATGTAGTCTGGTGCATTCGGTGCGAGAACACACCTCGAAACCAGCAGTGTCATATTGCCTCCGTTTCTCAGGATCTGACAAGATACTGTACGAATATGCAACTTCTTTGAACAGCTCTGACGCTTCTGGGTTGCTAGCATTTTTGTCCGGGTGATACCTGTCAAATATAATAGGAACTATGAAAATCATCCTAGATAGGACCAAGGAACACACTACGAAAATATTGAGAAAAAGACAAAAATATTATTCAACACTGCATTTCTCCAAAATCAAGCATCTACGGCAATCAAGCCTTAATTTTGTGGTAACAGTGAAAAAACTAAAGAGTATGCAAAAAGTGAGGATGCCAAATAGATGACAAGCATAAGGAAAGTTTTGTTAGCATCCCAGGATTTCTAGCGTCGCTCAAATTTACCATGAAACTTGAGATTACACAACTATATAAAGAATGTACTACATAAAAAAAGGGTTAAATGAGATGTCCCAGAGACAACACATAAGGCCATATATGAATCTACGAAACATATGGTTTTACATAAAATCCTTTGCAGTGCATCCATAACATTGTGGTCGCTATGTGTCCTTATGTTTCCTTGTAAATAAAAGCAAACGGAAACTACAATATCATTATTGTAGTGCATTTCCACGTTGACATAAACTTCACCAATCAGCAATGGTCAGCATTGGATGACACAAGTTTAGTGATTCTCAGAAAATGCTTCTTTCTGCCTGCTGTATGAAGCAACATGCTGAACAAGTAACTTGTGTAAGAGTATCCCTTCATTGAAGAGAAGAGAGCCTCTATTTCCAGGCACGGATTTTTTTTTTAAATATGAACTGAGCCACCGTCATGTCTCGTCGTGATAACATAATCAGACAACAACCAGGCAATTTCGTTAATGACAAATGAAGCCGCGTCTTCTGCATAGCACAATCTAAACAGCACGACCAAGAATGAACTGGGAACCACAGGGCCGAGCACGAACTTGAGCGCGAGCTTGCGGTAGGCGGACTTGATCTCCTGGTCGGAGGAGTCTCTTGATACGGAGAGCACCTCATACGGGTCCCGTCGGAGTGCTGGCGCCGACGGCCCCTCCATCTTCCCCGAGGATGCCATCAGGGAGCAATACCCTAACACACAGAACAACAAATCACAAACCAAATCAGAGAAAGTCGGCGTGAGATCGTGGACCTCACCTGCGCGAGGATGCGGCTAGATCTCGCCGCCTCCTAAGAAAATATACGGGACGGCAAGAGGAGGAGACAGGGGCAAAGAAGATCGGTCGCAAGTGGGACTTCCGTTGCTTTGATTTTTATTTTTCTGATTTCATTATTAACTATTAAAATTAAAAACTAAAAAATGTGAACCTAGGGTCTTCCACAGCAATTTGATAATCCAAACCATCTGATTTGTTCAATCAAAAGTGGACGACGGGTGAACAAACCTGTGGTTAGATATTAGAGGGATAGTGATGTTAGAGAGATAGTGGTATCCCAGCCCACCAGAGTTCAAGTCCTGGTGCTCTGTAACATCCCAAATTTTCAATTTAGAATGTTATATATTAAATCATCATTGCATATCATATTTTATTGTATTTGGCCTGATCTACAAATTCTACGCAACTCGAGGACCCTCGGAGAGAGTTAGGGATTTTATTTTCATATTTGAGTTTTCTCAAATTTTAAAAATAGGATCATTTGATTTTATATATTCTATCTTCAATTATTTCTATTATAAAAATATGAGAGCGGGAATAAAATGACTTTTCCAAAATAAAGAAATATTGAGGATTTTATAAAAAAAATAAAATTTTATTTCAGAGTTTTTGTTATTTTATTTGAATTTAGGAAAATTGCACGTTTTTCAAAACTGCATTTTAGGGCAAAAAATGTTTATCTTGTTCTAAATATTTTATTTAGACAGTGAAAAATTTATTTTGTCATTTTTAGAATTTTATTTTATTTTCTAGGATTTTTTTTAGTTTCGGCGGAATTTATTTTAAAAAAAACGCGCGCGCCCGACTGGGCCGAGGCCCAGCCGAGCCGGCCCGCCTCCCCGCGCCGCCGTCTCCCTCCTGGAGACCGCGCGCCGACTCGGACCGAAGACCGAGCCAGACTCCTCCACCCCGCCGCCTTGCCCCCTCCTCCAAGCCGGCCCCCTCCCCCTCTTAAATACACCCCCACCCCGCCGCCTCACCCCGTCCCGCCGCGCCACCGAAGCCACCGCCGCCGCCGGGAGCCCCGCCGCCGACGCCCGTCGTCGCCGCCCCACGCCGCCTCATGTCGCCCCGCCGGAACCCGAGCCCCGCCGGATTCCGACGAGGTAGCCGCCGTTCGCCGCCGCCGGTTTTTGTTAGAAAACCGATTCGGTTTTTCTAAAAAAACCCTAGTTCTTTTTTAGATCGGTACCGATTTTCTCGGTTCTCTTATTTAGCGAGCGTTCGCTCGCTCGTTCGTTTTAACGGACGAGTTCACCGTTTAGTTGCAGTTAACGAACGTCCGTTCGTTAATCCGTTCGTCAGTTTTTCTTTTTCTCGGATTTTCCGCGATTATTTCTGATCGCGATTTCTGATCCGATTTTCGTTCTAGTATAACTTTTCGCTCGTTTATCGGAATCAGGCGATTCAAGCGCCTAGAGTTTCGTCTCGAAATCCTCTTTCCGTTTAACCAACTCAAACAGGTTTTTGCTTCTGTAAAATTTTGACTTAGGTCCAGATTAGTAAACGAAGTTTGTTTGTTTCGCCGTTTGATTTTTGTTGCTTCATTTGATTTAATTCTTTTTGCAAACCGGAGTTCTTAAGTTGAACTTTCTGGTTAGATCTTTTATTTGAGTTTTACCAGTGCATTAGATGAGTACTTATTGCATGCTTGTTTGTTTGCGATAGAGTACCCGGAGTGCGCCGCTTGCTACTTCGAATCGCTAGGTTTCACGGATCATCAGCAAGGCAAGTAACACTTTGATCATACCTCTTTACTATCCAGTTTTATTGCATTAGATCAATCCTCAAACAATTACATGATTAGGATCTGATTAATATGTGGATTTTGGGAAGTAGATGAGGTAGTACCTAATATCTGTTTTATTATCAAACCCTTAGGAGTTACTTCTACGTTTGCTTATAATGCCATGCTATGCTAGTAGACGTGGATTGGGTGAGTGTATCCATGACAGATGTGAGATTATTATTTAATGGTTTATTTAAGGTGGCAACTTTAACACACATCTGGGTGGATTGAGGCACCTGGGTATTCCAGCGATTGCATGTTTTCTTTATGGACCGCCACCCAGGCTCAAAGGGATCATGAGATTATTCATGCTAGAAACTTCCGTGTGCAGCCACAAGTTACTATGGGCTCTAGCATAGTTGATTAAGTCATGCGAACTCTTACAGTGGTAGACTAGCAGGTGTAGGGGAAAGTAGGTGTAACTGTCTACTCGATCGTAAGGTGCTAGCGCTTCTGAAAGACTATGTCTCGGTCATCCGTTTCTCAAACACCATGTAGTGCGAGAAATCCACGGAGGAGATCGAGTCTTGTGGAGAAAAGTGCGCAAACCTTTGCAGAGTGTACGAATTAATCATGGTTAGTTGTGTCCCCAGTTATGGACGTTTTGAGTATCTAGTTCTTGGATTATCATGTGAATCTCAGCATGTTACTTTAATCTCATCATGCTTAATTGGGATTGAGAGGATGTCTATCTTCTCAATGTTTAACAACCACCATGATAGTTAAATAAAATTTATTCCTTTGCAGTAGGGAAAAATTGGCTTTATGCAAAATTGTAACCATAGAGCTTTCCACCAGCCATATATGCATATAGTATAGCATATTTCTGTTCAATACTCTCTATGTGATAGAGGCAAAGGTGTCCCGTCTTTGATGAGATGATGGATATCGCTTTGGTGGCAGTCGACTTTGACGATCCGACTACGAACGTGCGAGGACGTCGCGCCTTAGCAATCGCTAAACCAACTCCGAGAGGTTATTGACCACGCCGGAGCACGATCAACCTGACCACGAGGGTCTGTTTCCTGCGAGCAAACGAAGAACAAGTAAGAAACTGAGATTGCAATCTGGATATTGCGAATATAAGATGGAAGCTTTATTGATCAAGGTGGGGTTCTGTGACGCCTTTGTCTGGTCGTTGAACACAAACGAAGTACGCGAAGTTGCAGCTATGGCGAACTTTTAATTTAAACAAAACCCAAAGTCTAAACGATGCCCTAAGGGCTGTATATATGGAGGAAGAGGAGGGAATTTCGTGGCCCTTGGTGGAGGGGTCCGAAATCTACCCTATCTCTTGTTTCCCCACACATACGGACTCTAAAAATAGCCTATACTTATGTATTTCGAAATTACATGGGCCTGGCCCAATAATAAGGTAACGCAGCACCTATAATAACCTCGGGACGAAATTTATGAAGTGGCATCTTGTATATTTCGTCCAAGGCTTCATGCGCCCATTATGGTGGCTTCAAAGTCCTGAAATCATCACTTGTAACTCCATTCTTGTTCCCCTTGCGCATGCCATCATCTCCATGCTTGTTCTTGCTCCAATGTTCATCCTTCTCCAAGCTAGGCCCTTTATTTGTAAGCAAAACAAATGTATCCAATTTAGGCAGCATCATATTCTCATGAACATTAGAATCATTACCAAGAAACGAAAGTACCTGGTAATTTAGTTGGCGTGCGCGAGCTCTAGTAATTGGTCCAGTATGTATGGCAGCAGGGCCTGTGGGTGTAACAATTGTATTGATGTCCTCACCATCCTCCCCTTCTTGAAATGAAGTCGTCCTCGACGGAAGGTCATCTTCCTCACCCAAATAAGGCTTCAAATCTGCAATGTTAAAAGTGGGACTAACCCCAAAATCTGCAGGCAGCTCAAATTTATATGCATTATCATTTATTTTCTCTAACATCTTAAAGGGACCATCAGCCCGTGGCATGAGCTTTGATTTGCGCAAATCAGGAAATCTATCCTTACGCAAATGTAACCAAACAAGATCTCCAGGTGCAAACACAACATGTTTTCTACCCTTATCTCCAGCAAGTTTATATTTGGCATTCATACGCTCAATGTTTTCCTTAGTTAACTCATGCATTTTTAAAATCAATTCAGCACGTTGTTTAGCATCAAAATTAACCTTCTCCGAAGATGGAAGAGGCAACAAATCAATAGGTGCACGAGGTAGGAAACCATACACAACTTCAAAAGGGCACATCTTAGTAGTAGAATGCAATGAACGATTATAACCAAATTCAATATGAGGCAAGCATTCCTCCCACATTTTCTTATTACTCTTCAAAACAGCCCTAAGCATAGTAGACAATGTTCTATTGACTACTTCAGTTTGGCCATCAGTTTGGGGGTGACAAGTAGTACTAAAAAGCAGTTTAGTCCCCAACTTAGCCCATAAACATCTCCAAAAGTGGCTAAGAAATTTAGTATCACGATCTGAAACAATAGTATTTGGCACACCATGCAAGCGAATAATTTCACGAACGAACAAATCAGCAACATTAACAGCATCATCGCTTTTATGACATGGTATAAAGTGTGCCATTTTCGAGAATCTATCCACGACAACAAATATGCTATCCCTCCCCTTCTTTGTTCGAGGTAAACCTAAAACAAAGTCCATAGATATATCCTCCCAAGGAACACTAGGTACAGGCAAAGGCATATATAAACCATGAGGATTGAGTCGTGACTTAGCTTTTTGACATGTAGTGCATCGAGCAATAAAACGCTCAACATCCAGTCTCATCTTTGGCCAAAAGAAATGTGTAGCAAGTACGTCCTCCGTCTTCTTCACGCCAAAATGTCCCATTAATCCTCCTCCATGCGCTTCCTGCAACAACAAAAGACGAACGGAGCTAGCTGGAATGCATAGCTTGTTAGCACGAAACACAAATCCATCGTTAACGACAAACTTGTTCCACATTCTTCCTTCTTTACAATTCTGCATTACATCTTTAAAATCAGCATCATGCACATATTGATCTTTGATGGTCTCCAAACCAAATATTTTGAAGTCAAGTTGTGAAAGCATAGTATAGCGACGAGACAATGCATCAGCAATAACATTTTCTTTTCCCTTCTTGTGTTTAATGACATAAGGGAAAGTCTCAATGAATTCAACCCATTTTGCATGTCTACGATTCAGTTTAGCTTGACTTTTAATATGTTTCAAAGATTCATGATCAGAATGTATAACAAATTCTTTGGGCCATAAATAATGTTGCCATGTTTCTAAAGTCCGAACAAGAGCATATAATTCTTTATCATAAGTAGAATAATTCAGACTAGGCCCACTCAATTTTTCAGAAAAGTATGCAACAGGTTTGCCATCTTGTAATAACACACCTCCTAATCCAATTCCACTAGCATCACATTCAAGCTCAAAAGTCTTATTAATCTTGGCTTTATCAACTCTCAATAGCTTCAATCTTGGCTTTATCAACTTCAATTCCCTGTGGAGTAACAACATAGCCAAGAAAAGATACTCGGTCGGTGCAAAAGGTGCACTTCCCAAGGTTACCAAACAAACGTGCATCACGTAGAGCAATAAAAACAGCACGTAAATGTTCCAAATGTTCTTCCAAAGATCTGCTATAAATCAATATGTCATCAAAGTAAACTACCACAAATCGTCCAATGAAAGCACGTAAAACTTCGTTCATTAATCTCATGAAAGTACTAGGTGCATTAGTTAACCCAAAAGGCATGACTAACCACTCATATAATCCAAACTTAGTTTTAAATGCTGTTTTCCATTCATCTCCCAATTTCATACGAATTTGATGGTAGCCACTACGCAAATCAACTTTGGAGAATATTGTAGAGCCACTCAATTCATCAAGCATATCATCTAGCCTAGGAATAGGATGACGATAACGAATAGTAATATTATTAATGCCTCTACAATCAACACACGTACGTGATGTACCATCCTTTTTCGGCACTAGAATAATAGGAACAACACAAGGACTAAGGGAAGCTCTTGTACTTGACGCATAATCTCCTTCGTCTCCTCTGGATTGGTACGGTATGGTGCACGGTTTGGCAGTGAAGCACCGGGAATTAAGTCAATCTGATGCACAATCCCTCGAATAGGCGGTAATCCCGGTGGCACGTCTTGTGGAAAGACGTCAGCGAACTCCTGCAAAATGTTAGTGATAGCAGGAGGCAAAGAGGAAGGCACGTCCTCGAATGAAAATAATGCCTCTTTGCACACAAAAGCATAGCAAACAGATTTGCTGAAATCTAGCTCATCAATATCAGATTTGGTGGCAAATAAACATGCACTTTTCAATTTAATTTCAGAAGCAACACTAGATGGTTTATTGTTAGGCTTCATTTGTTGCTCAAATTTTTTTGCCACAATCTGATTTTCACTCTTATTCTTCTCCTGTTTTGCTTTATTAGCTCTATTAATATCATCTTTCAAAATGGAATCAGGAGTCATAGGAAGCAAAGTAATATTTTTATCCTTATGAACAAGAGTATAGTGATTGTTTCTACCATGGTGTACAGAATTTTTATCAAATTGCCATGGTCTACCAAGTAATAAGAAACATGCTTGCATAGGTACCACATCACAATCAACATAATCAGCATATGTAGAGATACTAAAATGCACACGAACAGTACATGTTACCTTAACCTTGCCGCTGTTGTTGAACCATTGGATGTAGTAAGGATGTGGATGTGGTCTTGTGGTGAGAGAAAGCTTCTCCACCATCTCCATGCTAGCCAAGTTGTTGCAACTACCTCCGTCTATGATGACGCGCACAGAACGTTCCTTCTCAACTCCCTTGGTATGGAACAAATTGTGCCTCTGATTTTGCTCAGCTTGTGTGACCTGCACACTCAAAACACGTTGAGCAACTAAACATTCATACCTGTCAGCGTCTTCAGGAGCCATGTATTGCGTCTCATGATCAGAATCATCTCCACCATGTTCTTCACGTGTAATAAGAGCCAAAGTCTCCTCATCATAGTCACTAGCGGACTCATATCCACCATCCGCAGTAGCAATCATCACACGCGGAGATTTGCATTCTCTCGCATAATGACCTCCTCCCTTACAACGACGACAAATAATATCACTTGTGTGCCCTGTTGATGCCATGGAAGAAGAACTCTGTGCAGGCCCGGCAGGTGCGCTCTTGGCAGATAATGGTGGTTGTGCCTGTTTTCTTGTATCACGACTGGAGGAGGCACCTGATTGAGGTGCTGGTGCAGTTGAAGTAGAAGATGCACGCGGTGTCCATGATGAAGGTCGGCCTACAGAAAAGTTAGTTCGCGCCAATGCTTGTCGATCCTGCACTTCACGTTCAGCTTTACAAGCAAGATGGAATAAACGAGTGATATTAGTATACTCCTTATAGTCTAGAATGGTCTGAATCTCTCTATTTAATCCACCCAAAAAACGTGCAAGCATAGCTTCATTCTCCTCAACAATACCACATCTAATCATGCCAGTTTGTAATTCCTGATAATATTCTTCTACAGAATTTTTCCCTTGTCTTAAACGCTGCAATTTTTGAAGCAACTCACGTTGATAATATGGTGGAACCCAACGCGTACGCATAGCAGTTTTCAAAGCAGCCCAAGTAGTTGGAATAGGATATAATCTACAATGTTCAGACTACCATACACATGCAAAACTAGTGAAAGCACAAACAGCAGCAGCAACCCGTCTCTCCTCAGGATATTGTAAACATGTAAATCGTTGTTCAGTTTCTAACTCCCAAGTAAGATATATATCAGGAACATATCTACCCTCAAATGGTGGAATATTCAATTTCAGTTTAGGAATATGGACATCATCTCGTACCTGAGGTGGTGGTGCAGGCCTACCATTACGAATATATACCTGAGGTCGACCTGCTGGTGGTGGTGCTGGTGGCTGCACGTAGTTCAGATTTTGATCAACCTCATCCTCATAATCGCCCGCATACTCATCATCCTCCGCATCAACAGCAGGAGCCACAGAAGTATCAACAGCAGCACCAACAGTTTGGCCAAACGCAAGAGGGACACGGCTCGCTCGGCGGAGGTCTGTTTCGTGACGTGGAGGTAGTCGTTGTTGTTGTTGTTGTTGTTGTTGTTGTTGTTGTTGTTGGAGAGGTGCGTTAGGTGCAGCGGGTGGTGGTGGTGGAAGACGCGCGAGCAATTCATTAAACTTGTTATCGAGCTTTGTTTCGAACGTCTTCTCCATGCCATCTATCTTCTCCATGGCCTCTTCAAATCTGTTTAACACATCTTGCACCTGTTCACTCATCATTTGCTGAAATTTATCATGTAGCTGTTTGTTCGTCAGGTTCTCCCAATCAGTCTCATCGGCTTGTGATCCTACCATGGTCAGCAGCAAATAGAAACACACAAGAATATGATCCTACAGACTACTAAGAAGTGGTGGTGGTGTATAACAAACCCGTCAAGCAAACCTCGAATTCTTACCAGTTCTTACCCAACAGCAGGTGGTGATTGGCAACCGTTGTAGTCAAAAATCTCAAAGCTTGGATAGAGCGATTACCAGGGAGAGTCAAACGCACGACGTAGATGTATGTGGAGCTGGGAAGGCTTATAATATGGTAGCAAAAAGGGTCAGCAAGAATCAATTCAGAGATGCAAAGTTGAATAAACGCTCAACGACGGTACTGTGCTGGTCCTAGGCTAGACCGTGCTAGAGACGCGAGCCTAGAACACTAACAAAATCACGGCGCTGCACGTAAACAAGGGAAATGCACACTCTGGAATTTTTTTTCGCTCTTTTTTTTTGCGCTGCTCTTTTTTTTGCGCTGCTCTTTTTTTTTGCGAAAAATCACTATAATGGCGAGTGTCTCAAAACTCTTCCCAGGTCAAACTGACAAGATGGGCACGAAATTTTTTCGACCATTTTTTTTTTTCGACTGCCTGGACCCAAAAACTGGAAACGGGTCAAAAAAAACTTTCTATAACGGCGACTGTCTCAATACGCTTAGAAACACCTAAAATTAGGATAGCCAGAAATTTTTTTGTCAAGTGCGTTTTCCGAAAATTTTGGGCCTAAACGGAGGGTGGTTTCCGGACTCTTTTTTTTTCTTTTTCGAAACCTACTCCGGCAAGGAAACACGAATCGAAAACTAGATGGATCTCGAAAACAAACCTAATATGACAAGAACTCGGATTGGTGGTGGATATATGGCGGTAGATGGCAGCGGTGGTGGTATATGACAGCGGTGGTGGTATATGGATACGGATTCGAAGCGGTGGCGGATAAGCGGTGGTGGTAGATGGCAGGGGCGATGATGATGGTGCGGCGGCGGCGTGACAACTTATGACCAGAACTCGAAACTCTAAAAGACTAGACTCTAAGACCAGCAACTAGACACGACAATGCAACCGCAAATTCAATAAAGCAAAACCCTAAAAAGATTATGCAAAGGCTCAGATTGGTTCGGATATGATGAACTAACACTAATTTTGTTTTTGTGGCTTTTTCGTGGACTGTAGGTATGAAGAACAGACTCGATCTAAACTACGAAAAACTGTAAAATCTCACCGAGCAACCTGGAAATCTGATACCACTTGATAGAGGCAAAGGTGTCCCGTCTTTCGATGAGATGATGGATATCGCTTTGGTGGCAGTCGACTTTGACGATCCGACTACGAACGTGCGAGGACGTCGCGCCTTAGCAATCGCTAAACCAACTCCGAGAGGTTATTGACCACGCCGGAGCACGATCAACCTGACCACGAGGGTCTGTTTCCTGCGAGCAAACGAAGAACAAGCAAGAAACTGAGATTGCAATCTGGATATTGCGAATATAAGATGGAAGCTTTATTGATCAAGGTGGGGTTCTGTGACGCCTTTGTCTGGTCGTTGAACACAAACGAAGTACGCGAAGTTGCAGCGATGGCGAACTTTTAATCTAAACAAAACCCAAAGTCTAAGCGATGCCCTAAGGGCTATATATATGGAGGAAGAGGAGGGAATTTCGTGGCCCTTGGTGGAGGGGTCCGAAATCAACCCTATCTCTTGTTTCCCCACACATACGGACTCTAAAAATAGCCTATACTTATGTATTTCGAAATTACATGGGCCTGGCCCAATAATAAGGTGACGCAGCACCTATAATAACCTCGGGACGAAATTTATGAAGTGGCATCTTGTATATTTCGTCCAAGGCTTCATGCGCCCATTATGGTGGCTTCAAAGTCCTGAAATCATCACTTGTAACTCCATTCTTGTTCCCCTTGCGCATGCCATCATCTCCATGCTTGTTCTTGCTCCAATGTTCATCCTTCTCCAAGCTAGGCCCTTTATTTATAAGCAAAACAAATGTATCCAATTTAGGCAGCATCATATTCTCATGAACATTAGAATCATTACCAAGAAACGAAAGTACCTGGTAATTTAGTTGGCGTGCGCGAGCTCTAGTAATTGGTCCAGTATGTATAGCAGCAGGGCCTGTGGGTGTAACAATTGTATTGATGTCCTCATCACTATGTGTTACATTGCCAGCATATTCCATGTGTTGACCCGTTTTTCAGGCTGCAACGTTCATGTTGCAGACTTTTCAGACAACGAGTAAGGTGCCTTAGGTCGTGGTCTTATACTCAGTGATGCCGTTGGAGTTGATGGACTCACTTATCTTCCAAGACTTCCGCTGTTATCGTTATTAGATGGCCTTAAGCCATATTTATTGTAATAAGTTCTCTTTTGAGACATTCGATGTAATAAGTGTGTGATTGCTACTCTGTTATAAATCCTTCAAGTACTGTGTGTGTCAGCATTACTGATCCAGGGATGACACTAAAGCACAGAGATCGGACTGTTTGAGGTCTGGTCGCTACAAGATGGTATCAGAGCACACGCTGACTGTAGGACACGACCACTAAGCTAAAAGCCCTAGATCATTACTCACTCTTCTCATTTCTGACTCCTCATCTTTTCTACTCTTTTAGGATGGGGATGCAAGGAACAAGTTCACGCAACTGGATGAAGATACACCTTTGGACGCCACTTGAAGGAAGTCACTAGATACTTGAACATCGGAGTACCAAGCTTCACCGGGACCTACAACGCCACTTTACCAGAAGAGGAGTGCTGGATGATTCAAGTTCAAGTTCCAGGAAGGACGTTCATGCCCGTCACTGAGCCCATAGAGTTTTCCTTCGATGCACCAACCTGGAGTCTAGGAAAGAGCATGGCAGCCCACATCACAATGGGACGCATTGAAGAGGTTTACCACAAGGATCTCAAGGATACTATTTACCAGATTTGTGGGCGCCGAGATGAGCAATGGGAGATGATCAGCACCAGGAAGGATAGATCAATTGCAACTTTCATCCAGGAGTTGAACCAACACATTCGTCGCCAGGAGAACCAGATGTGCGCAGGCATGATAGATCTGAAGAAGACCATGACCAAGATTACGGAACTGGAGGAAGAACTCAAGTCTACACGCGATGGATATAAGGAGGAAATAGCAACACTTGTGGAGAAGAACGATGATCTGAAGAAGAAGCTGAAGGTATTCATGGGATTTCCAGTGACTGGAGGAGAAGACAATGATTGCACTTGTCCAGAGAACTACATCATCATCGACGACACCGACTCGGACCCAGACGATAGCGATGATGACTATGTTGACGAAGCGGGAGCAGACATCATGGAGTCTTCAACGGAGCAGTTTTTCTAGTCGACCGCCATAACAGTAGTAGTATTCCCCCATGAATCTAGTATAGTCCGAGCACTTTTGTAACGATAGCTAGACCGTTGTATGCCCTTGTTTGAATTGAATGAAGTGTATTATTTGCATTTGTCTCATGTGCATATGGGTAGTGTTTTTTCTCTCTAGACCTCATTCTATTCTATTTTCTCTTCTTTTCTAAAACCCTCAGATGCCTCTGAGACATGACAATGGATTTGCTTTCCCACCGGAGCTCACTCAGTTGATCCAGCAGCAGAATGCGTTGATGCAGTTACTAGTCCAGAATCAGAATTAGGGGAACAACAACAACAACAACCCACCACCTCCACCACCTGTTGATCACTTAACCCGTTTCCTTAGACTGAATCCGCCGGTGTTCTCCAGTAACACCGAGCCGATAGTTGCAGATGATTGGCTCCGCAAGATAGGAAGGGAGTTGACCACTGCAGGATGCACATATGCGGAAAAGGTGCGTTTTGCCGCACATCAGCTTGATGGACCCGCAGCATCATGGTGGGAGAATTTCACAGCCACTTATCCTATCGACACTGTCACATGGGATTAATTTTAGCAGGCTTTCCGTACTGCCCATATTTTAGCAGGAGCTATGGCCATGAAGAAGCGTGAGTTTCGCAACTTGCGCCAAGGAGGACGGACAGTTGGCCAGTATGTGGATGACTTTAGTAAGTTAGCACGTTATGCCCCAGATGACGTTGCTACGGATGCAGCTAAGCAGGAGAAGTTTCTGGAAGGACTGAATGATGAGTTGAGCATGCAGTTGATTGTAGCAACTTTCAACAACTACCAGGAGTTGGTAGATAGAGCTCTCATGATTGAAGAGAAGCACCAGCAGATTGACAACCGAAAGAGGAAGTATGGACAAGGGAAGTACAATTCTGGAGCTCAGCAGAAGCCACGTTTTACCCCGAAATCGGGAGGACATTTCCAGCATACACATAGAGGAGGTAGCTCGCATAATCATAGTGGCCCCAAGGATGATAACGGGAATGGAGGAAGCAACGGTCAGAACCGTACCAACCCATCAACCCTGATAGAGGCGAGGGTGTCCCGATCTTTCGATGAGATGATAACTATCGATTTGGTGGAGACGACTTTGACGATCCGACTACAAACGTGCACGACGTTGCGCCTTAGCAATCGCTAAACCAATATCCTGAGGTTACTGACGATGCCGGAAGCACGGTCAGCCTGACCACGAAGGTCTATTCCTGCAAGCAATCGAAGAACGAGCAAGAATATGATAAAGCAATCTGAATATTGCAAATATATATGAGGTATTGATAATGGTGGGGATCCGTAAGCGGTCTTGGTCTGGTCGTTGGACACAAACGAAGTACACGAAGTTGCAATGGCTAACTTTTAACTAAACAAATCCCAAGGAAAAGCTACTAGATGGATCTACTTATATAGGAGCAAGGGGTGGCGGCCAAGGAGGTGGGAGGACGTCCCAAGACAGCCTAAAACTAAATCTAGGTCGTACAAGGCCAATGGGCCCAAGTGGAGGTGATGTAACACCTGATAGAGGCAAAGGTGTCCCATCTTTCGATGAGATGATGGATATCGCTTTGGTGGAAGTCGACTTTGACGATCCGACTACGAACGTGCGAGGACGTCGCGCCTTAGCAATCGCTAAACCAACTCCGAGAGGTTATTGACCCGCCGGAGCACGATCAACCTGACCACGAGGGTCTGTTTCCTGCGAGCAAACGAAGAACAAGCAAGAAACTAAGATTGCAATCTGGATATTGCGAATATAAGATGAAAGCTTTATTGATCAAGGTGGGGTTCTGTGACGCCTTTGTCTGGTCGTTGAACACAAACAAAGTATGCGAAGTTGCAGCTATGGCGAACTTTTAATCTAAACAAAACCCAAAGTCTAAACGATGCCATAAGGGCTGTATATATGGAGGAAGAGGGGGGAATTTCGTGGCCCTTGGTGGAGGGGTCCAAAATCAACCCTATCTCTTGTTTCCCCACACATACGGACTCTAAAAATAGCCTATACTTATGTATTTCGAAATTACATGGGCCTGGCCCAATAATAAGGTGACGCAGCACCTAAAATAGCCTCGGGACGAAATTTATAAAGTGGCATCTTGTATATTTCGTCCAAGGCTTCATGCACCCATTATGGTGGCTTCAAAGTCCTGAAATCATCACTTGTAACTCCGTTCTTGTTCCCCTTGCGCATGCCATCATCTCCATGCTTGTTCTTGCTCCAATGTTCATCCTTCTCCAAGCTAGGCCCTTCATTTGTAAGCAAAACAAATGTATCCAATTTAGGCAGCATCATATTCTCATGAACATTAGAATCATTACCAAGAAACGAAAGTACCTGGTAATTTAGTTGGCGTGCACGAGCTCTAGTAATTGGTCCAGTATGTATAGCAGCAGGGGCTGTGGGTGTAACAATTGTATTGATGTCCTCATCAGATCTACTTATATAGGAGCAAGGGGTGGCGGCCAAGGAGGTGGGAGGACGTCCCAAGGCAGCCTAAAACTAAATCTAGGTCGTACAAGGCCAATGGGCCCAAGTGGAGGTGATGTAACACCTTTGGACTTGTAGTTTGACTCGGATTCTGCTGCAGCATCAGATTGTTTCGTCCACAACTCAACGCTCCGGACGAATTTGAAGGTGATTCCAATTGGGTTGGAAAGTGCACGAAATCTAGTTTCCAACAAAAAAAGAATCACCCAATTCGGAGTCCGTATGAAAAACTTGTGTGCGTTTTGAGTCAGATATGTCTGTGCAGTCCGAATCTGAATCCAGAACGTGAGAGACTTGGACTCTATCTTCTCTTGGGCCAAAAGTGACGTGAGAGAACTTTTTGGACAGCAAATAAACATCTCTTTCTTCCTTATCTTCATATGTGGATTATACAAATGTCCCATACACCTGCAATTAGACAAAACACAAAAGTGTGTGAAGTATTTTTGTTCTGGATAACATAAATAGATTATTGAATAGTTTGCACTAGAAATCACCTGACAAATATGCATATATGCAATATTTTTGGTCATATCCAAGGTAGTCATGTCCTCATCATCCTCCCCTTCTTGAAAATAAAGCCGTCCTCGGCGTTGCTTAATCTGAAATGTGCCTAACAAAAGAGACAAGGTGTACATGTTGTATATGTATATTTCATCCATTTTTACTTCCCTTGATTTTTGCATATATGACACATGAATAGATGAGTAACTTGCATAGTTCATAAAATCTAAAGCCAAAAAAATTAGCACAAGAAGTAGAAGGCATGAAAATATTGCAACTCAGTTTGCACATATAAGTGAAGCTCTTATTCATTTCAAAAGATTGACAATGTTCATCATTAAACCATCCCAACATTGGTGAATAAACCTTACTTGCATCAAATTTACATGCTACAACATGCTTAAATAAGCAAACATGCAATAAGTCATTCAACACAGAATCATCACCAAGATTAGAGGTCATATCAAAATGATTAAACATTGGTTCTTTTGCATCAATAGTTAATTCAATGGGTGCACTCAAAATTGTTGGTATTTCAGTTGTTTGATCACATGGCAAAGTCAAATTATCAACGTAGTCCTCCAAAATAGGTGGTGTGATCAAAGTAGTGGGTAGCTCATCAGATGGTGCATTCAAATTGACAGGGCATTCATCATTCTCATGTAGAGATGGAAGATCAGTACCTTTGTCATTACCTCTTATGATCAACTCAGATGATGTAGCCACTCTCGGGGGCGATGTGTCACATGGTGGAGGTGATGTAGTCCTGACAACAACGGATGTGGTTGTCATAGTATGCCTAGTAGTTGAAGGAACAATCATATCAACTCTTGGAATGTGCACCGTGCGCTTGTTCTCCTCGTGGCCAACACGTCGTTTTATTTCCTGTTCAGCTTTGCAAGCAAGATGAAACAAATGGCCCATAGGATAACACTCTTCATGAATTAGTATCTCTTGAATATCACGGTTTAATCCTCCCCAAAATCTATCCATAAAATTATCTTCACTTTCTTCTAAAGAGGAATGCAACAAGGTAGTTTGTAAATCATCATAATATTTTGTTACAGTTTCACTACCTTGTTTTAAGTGTTGCAACTTCTTAATCATGTCACGAGTATAATAAGCAGGGACGAAAGTATGTCGCATGGCAAGTTTCAAATCATCCCAAGTAGTAGGTATATAATCAGGGTGTAATGATGAGGACATGACTACCTTGGATATGACCAAAAATATTGCATATATGCATATTTGTCAGGTGATTTCTAGTGCAAACTATTCAATAATCTATTTGTGTTATCCAGAACAAAAATACTTCACACACTTTTGTGTTTTGTCTAATTGCAGGTGTATGGGACATTTGTACAATCCACATATGAAGATAAGGAAGAAAGAGATGTTTATTTGCTGTCCAAAAAGTTCTCTCACGTCACTTTTGGCCCAAGAGAAGATAGAGTCCAAGTCTCTCACGTTCTGGTTTCAGATTCGGACTGCACAGACATACCTGACTCAAAACGCACACAAGTTTTTCATACGGACTCCGAATTGGGTGATTCTTTTTTTGTTGGAAACTAGATTTCGTGCACTTTCCAACCCAAGTGGAATCACCTTCAAATTCGTCCGGAGCGTTGAGTTGTGGACGAAACAATCTGATGCTGCAGCAGAATCCGAGTCAAACTACAAGTCCAAAGGTGTTACATCACCTCCACTTGGGCCCATTGGCCTTGTACGACCTAGATTTAGTTTTAGGCTGCCTTGGGACGTCCTCCCACCTCCTTGGCCGCCACCCCTTGCTCCTATATAAGTAGATCCATCTAGTAGCTTTTCCTTGGGATTTGTTTAGTTAAAAGTTAGCCATTGCAACTTCGTGTACTTCGTTTGTGTCCAACGACCAGACCAAGACCGCTTCCGGATCCCCACCATTATCAATACTTCATATATATTTGCAATATTCAGATTGCTTTATCATATTCTTGCTCGTTCTTCGATTGCTTGCAGGAATAGACCTTCGTGGTCAGGCTGACCGTGCTTCCAGCATCGTCAGTAACCTCAGGAGATTGGTTTAGCGATTACTTGATGAGGACATCAATACAATTGTTACACCCACAGCCCCTGCTGCTATACATACTGGACCAATTACTAGAGCTCGTGCACGCCAACTAAATTACCAGGTACTTTCGTTTCTTGGTAATGATTCTAATGTTCATGAGAATATGATGCTGCCTAAATTGGATACATTTGTTTTGCTTACAAATGAAGGGCCTAGCTTGGAGAAGGATGAACATTGGAGCAAGAACAAGCATGGAGATGATGGCATGCGCAAGGGGAACAAGAATGGAGTTACAAGTGATGATTTCAGGACTTTGAAGCCACCATAATGGGTGCATGAAGCCTTGGACGAAATATACAAGATGCCACTTCATAAATTTCGTCCCGAGGCTATTTTAGGTGCTGCGTCACCTTATTATTGGGCCAGGCCCATGTAATTTCGAAATACTTAAGTATAGGCTCTTTTTAGAGTCCGTATGTGTGGGGAAACAAGAGATAGGGTTGATTTCGGACTCCTCCACCAAGGGCCACGAAATTCCCCCCTCTTCCTCCATATATACAGCCCTTAGGGCATCGTTTAGACTTTGGGTTTTGTTTAGATTAAAAGTTCGCCATAGCTGCAACTTCGCGTACTTCGTTTGTGTTCAACGACCAGACAAAGGCGTCACAGAACCCCACCTTGATCAATAAAGCTTTCATCTTATATTCGCAATATCCAGATTGCAATCTTAGTTTCTTGCTTGTTCTTCGTTTGCTCGCAGGAAACAGACCCTCGTGGTCAGGTTGATCGTGCTCCGGCGTGGTCAATAACCTCTCGGAGTTGGTTTAGCGATTGCTAAGGCGCGACGTCCTCGCACGTTCGTAGTCGGATCGTCAAAGTCGACTTCCACCAAAGCGAAATCCACCATCTCATCGAAAGACGGGACACCTTTGCCTCTATCAATAACACTCTTCATGAATTAGTATCTCTTGAATATCACGGTTTAATCCTCCCCAAAATCTATCCATAAAATCATCTTCACTTTCTTCTAAAGAGGAATGCAACAAGGTAGTTTGTAAATCATCATAATATTTTGTTACAGTTTCACTACCTTGTTTTAAGTGTTGCAACTTCTTAATCATGTCACGAGTATAATAAGCAGGGACGAAAGTATGTCGCATGGCAAGTTTCAAATCATCCCAAGTAGTAGGTATATAATCAGGGTGTAACCGACAATATTCACTCCACCAAACCAAAGCATAACCAGTGAAAGAACCAACCGCAACCTTAACCTTTTTATGTTCATCGAAATTATGGGAAGCAAATATATTTTTTATGTCGAACTCCCATTCAATATATAAAGCAGGTTTAAAACGGCCATTAAATGGTGGTATAGATACATTAACCTGATCATGTGCATTTAGATGTCTGTGCACCTCTCGTGACGGTTGTGGTATTTGCAAAGGTGGTGGCACGTCTCCCGCGATCGACAAAGCGCATGAATTGACTCTGGATCCTGTCATGATTAGTAGAACAAGAAACAAAACCCAAAAATAATGTTCCTATAACTACTAGGATGTGGTGGTAAAATGCTCACAGTAAAGCAAATATCAATGTCTTACAAGTTCTTACCATGCAGCAGGCGGTGATCGGCAACCAGCGGTGTCAAGTAACTCCGAATATTGAGTAAAGCGATTGCCAGGGGAGCGTACGTATACACGATGTAGAAATATGTGGAGCTAGGTTGGCTATATATGGTAGCAAAAGATTAGCAATAATCAATTCAAAGATGCAATGTTGAATAAACGCTCAACGACGGTACTGTGCTGGTCCTAGGCTAGACCGGACTAGAGACGCGAGCCTAGAACACTAATGAGGTCACGGCGTAGCACAACTAGCATCAATGAAGGATACTAAGTAGCTCTTGACAGCAAGATATAAGTGAAGATCACAACGGCAGTGAAGATAATGATGAAAAACAACTGCCAAGCAGGATATACAACAACTCTTTCTGCAACTTTCCTCTTGAAAAGTTTGAGACAATTTTCTGATAAATTCTTTCAAAGAATGCTACTAACTCAAGCTTTCCAATGCAAAAAGAATCACTCAATTCCGAGTTGATATGAGGAGTCAAAGAATTCTAAAACTGGCCTAAAAAATTGGAACAAGCTGTGTTCACGAACTTCGGAGGGCAAAAAGACCTATTTAGAAGCCGATTTTGAGGTGTCAAATATTGAACTAACTTATGCAACTATTTAGGTGCGGCTCGTCGCTATCTTCAATTTGAGTACTCACGGAGCCAAAACGGACTTCGTATGAGGAAGATACACCTGTTTTACTGAACAGTGCGCAAAACAGATTCCAATCCGAATTCAGGTACGAGATTGATTCTAGATAGATACAATTTTTTTCTTCTCTCTTTTTTTTCTCACGCTTTTTTTCTTTTTCTTCTCCCTCTTTTCTTTTTTTTCTTTCCTTTTTTCTCTCTTTTTTTCTTTATCTTCTTTTTCTCCCTCTTTCCAAGACAAACTAGATAAGATGCAGATTCGATCTGGCGAAGATATGAGTGACCTCAACTATGATTATGACAATAAACGGTGCGTAGCACGTGGTGGAAATTGGTGGATGGGATGGTGGACAGCGGATGGGATAATGATGCAGCGGCTGCGTGACTAATATGAACAGAACTCGAAACTCTAAAGGAACTAGACACTAAGACCAGCAACTCGACACGGCGATGCAACCGATAATTCAATAATGCAAACAATGAAAAGAAAATTGCAAAGGCTCAGTCTGGCTAGGAAAAGGATGAATAGATCTAACTTTTGTTTTGTGGCTTTTTCTTGGACAATAGGTAAGAAAATAAATCTAATCTAGGAAAAACTGGAAATTCTCACCAAGCAACCTGAAAACTGATACCACTTGATAGAGGCAAAGGTGTCCCGTCTTTCGATGAGATGATGGATATCGCTTTGGTGGAAGTCGACTTTGACGATCCGACTACGAGCGTGCGAGGACGTCGCGCCTTAGCAATCGCTAAACCAACTCCGAGAGGTTATTGACCACGCCGGAGCACGATCAACCTGACCACGAGGGTCTGTTTCCTGCGAGCAAACGAAGAACAAGCAAGAAACTAAGATTGCAATCTGGATATTGCGAATATAAGATGAAAGCTTTATTGATCAAGGTGGGGTTCTGTGACGCCTTTGTCTGGTCGTTGAACACAAACGAAGTACGCGAAGTTGCAGCTATGGCGAACTTTTAATCTAAACAAAACCCAAAGTCTAAACGATGCCCTAAGGGCTGTATATATGGAGGAAGAGGGGGGAATTTCGTGGCCCTTGGTGGAGGGGTCCAAAACCAACCCTATCTCTTGTTTCCCCACACATACGGACTCTAAAAATAGCCTATACTTATGTATTTCGAAATTACATGGGCCTGGCCCAATAATAAGGTGACGCAACACCTAAAATAGCCTCGGGACGAAATTTATAAAGTGGCATCTTGTATATTTCGTCCAAGGCTTCATGCACCCATTATGGTGGCTTCAAAGTCCTGAAATCATCACTTGTAACTCCGTTCTTGTTCCCCTTGCGCATGCCATCATCTCCATGCTTGTTCTTGCTCCAATGTTCATCCTTCTCCAAGCTAGGCCCTTCATTTGTAAGCAAAACAAATGTATCCAATTTAGGCAGCATCATATTCTCATGAACATTAGAATCATTACCAAGAAACGAAAGTACCTGGTAATTTAGTTGGCGTGCACGAGCTCTAGTAATTGGTCCAGTATGTATAGCAGCAGGGGCTGTGGGTGTAACAATTGTATTGATGTCCTCATCAGATCTACTTATATAGGAGCAAGGGGTGGCGGCCAAGGAGGTGGGAGGACGTCCCAAGGCAGCCTAAAACTAAATCTAGGTCGTACAAGGCCAATGGGCCCAAGTGGAGGTGATGTAACACCTTTGGACTTGTAGTTTGACTCGGATTCTGCTGCAGCATCAGATTGTTTCGTCCACAACTCAACGCTCCGGACGAATTTGAAGGTGATTCCAACTGGGTTGGAAAGTGCACGAAATCTAGTTTCCAACAAGAAAAGAATCACCCAATTCGGAGTCCGTATGAAAAACTTGTGTGCGTTTTGAGTCAGGTATGTCTGTGCAGTCCGAATCTGAATCCAGAACGTGAGAGACTTGGACTCTATCTTCTCTTGGGCCAAAAGTGACGTGAGAGAACTTTTTGGACAGCAAATAAACATCTCTTTCTTCCTTATCTTCATATGTGGATTGTACAAATGTCCCATACACCTGCAATTAGACAAAACACAAAAGTGTGTGAAGTATTTTTGTTCTGGATAACATAAATAGATTATTGAATAGTTTGCACTAGAAATCACCTGACAAATATGCATATATGCAATATTTTTGGTCATATCCAAGGTAGTCATGTCCTCTATCAAGGCGGGGTGTCCCGATCTTTCGATGAGATGATAACTATCGATTTGGTGGAGACAACTTTGACGATCCGACTACAGACGTGCACGACGTTGCGCCTTGGCAATCGCTAAACCAATCTCCTGAGGTTACTGACGATGCCAGAAGCACGGTCAGCCTGACCACGAAGGTCTATTCCTGCAAGCAATCGAAGAACGAGCAAGAATATGATAAAGCAATCTGAATATTGCAAATATATATGAGGTATTGATAATGGTGGGGATCCGGAAGCGGTCTTGGTCTGGTCGTTGGATACAAACGAAGTACACGAAGTTGCAATGGCTAACTTTTAACTAAACAAATCCCAAGGAAAAGCTACTAGATGGATCTACTTATATAGGAGCAAGGGGTGGCGGCCAAGGAGGTGGGAGAACGTCCCAAGGCATCCTAAAACCAACCCTAAGTCGTACAAGGCCAATGGGCCCAAGTGGAGGTGATGTAACACCTTTGGACTTGTAGTTTGACTCGGATTCTGCTGCAGCATCAGATTGTTTCGTCCACAACTCAACGCTCCGGACGAATTTGAAGGTGATTCCAATTGGGTTGGAAAGTGCACGAAATCTAGTTTCCAACAAAAAAAGAATCACCCAATTCGGAGTCCGTATGAAAAACTTGTGTGCGTTTTGAGTCAGATATGTCTGTGCAGTCCGAATCTGAATCCAGAACGTGAGAGACTTGGACTCTATCTTCTCTTGGGCCAAAAGTGACGTGAGAGAACTTTTTGGACAGCAAATAAACATCTCTTTCTTCCTTATCTTCATATGTGGATTGTACAAATGTCCCATACACCTGCAATTAGACAAAACACAAAAGTGTGTGAAGTATTTTTGTTCTGGATAACATAAATAGATTATTGAATAGTTTGCACTAGAAATCACCTGACAAATATGCATATATGCAATATTTTTGGTCATATCCAAGGTAGTCATGTCCTCATCAACACCTTTGGACTTGTAGTTTGACTCGGATTCTGCTGCAGCATCAGATTGTTTCGTCCACAACTCAACGCTCCGGACGAATTTGAAGGTGATTCCAATTGGGTTGGAAAGTGCACGAAATCTAGTTTCCAACAAAAAAAGAATCACCCAATTCGGAGTCCGTATGAAAAACTTGTGTGCATTTTGAGTCAGGTATGTCTGTGCAGTCCGAATCTGAATCCAGAACGTGAGAGACTTGGTCTCTATCTTCTCTTGGGCCAAAAGTGACGTGAGAGAACTTTTTGGACAGCAAATAAACATCTCTTTCTTCCTTATCTTCATATGTGGATTGTACAAATGTCCCATACACCTGCAATTAGACAAAACACAAAAGTGTGTGAAGTATTTTTGTTCTGGATAACATAAATAGATTATTGAATAGTTTGCACTAGAAATGACCTGACAAATATGCATATATGCAATATTTTTGGTCATATCCAAGGTAGTTATATCCTCATCAAACCCTGGCCAAGAGAGACCTGAGCCAAGTCACTTGCTATAGGTGTCAGAAGACTGGACATTATGTCAATGAATGTCCTGAAGCCCAGAATGGAAATGACAATGGAAGCTCTGGGAAGAAGCCAAACCCTTTCAACAGGGGACAGGTGAAGCACGTTAACGTGGAGGAGGTTGAAGCCCAACCAGATGCAATAATAGGTAAGTTTTTGGTTAAGTCATTTACTGCGATCGTTCTTTTTGACACTGGTGCATCGCATTCACACATATCAAGGGGATTTGTGGATAAGTATAAACTGCCTGATGAGGACATCAATACCATTGTTACACCCACAGCCCCTGCTGCTACATATACGGGACCAATTACTAGAGCTCGCGCACGCCAATTAAATTATCAGGTACTTTCGTTTCTTGGTAATGATTCTAATGTTCATGAGAATATGATGCTGCCTAAATTGGATACATTTGTTTTGCTTATAAATGAAGGGCCTAGCTTGGAGAAGGATGAACATTGGAGCAAGAACAAGCATGGAGGTGATGGTATGCGCAAGGGGAACAAGAACGGAGTTACAAGTGATGATTTCAGGACTTTGAAGCCACCATAATGGGTGCATGAAGCCTTGGACGAAATATAGAAGATGCCACTTCATAAATTTCGTCCCGAGGCTATTCTAGGTGCCGCGTCACCTTATTATTGGGTCAGGCCCATGTAATTTCGAAATACATAAGTATAGGCTATTTTTAGAGTCCGTATGTGTGGGGAAACAAGAGATAGGGTTGATTTCGGACCCCTCCACTAAGGGCCACGAAATTCCCCCCCCCACTTCCTCCATATATACAGCCCTTAGGGCACCGTTTAGACTTTGGGTTTTGTTTAGATTAAAAGTTTGCCATAGCTGCAACTTCGCGTACTTCATTTGTGTTCAACGACCAGACAAAGGCGTCACAGAACCCCACCTTGATCAATAAAGCTTTCCTCTTATATTCGCAATATCCAGATTGCAATCTTAGTTTCTTGCTTGTTCTTTGTTTGCCTGCAGGAAACAGACCTTCGCGGTCAGGTTGATCGTGCTCCGGCGTGGTCAATAACCTCTCGGAGTTGGTTTAGTGATTGCTAAGGCGCGACGTCCTCGCACGTTCGTAGTCGGATCGTCAAAGTCGACTTCCTCCAAAACGATAGCCACCATCTCATCGAAAGACAGGACACCTTTGCCTCTATCAAGTGGTATCAGATTTCCAGGTTGCTCGATGAGATTTTACATTTTTTGTAGTTTAGATCGAGTCTGTTTCTTCATACCTATAGTCCACGAAAAAGCCAAAAAAAAATAGGGTTAGTTCATCCTATCCAAACCAATTTGAGCCTTTGCATAATCTTTTCTGTATTTGCGTTGTTGAATTTGCGGTTGCTTCATCCTGCAAGTTGCTGGTCTTAGCGTCTAGTCTTTAGAGTTTCGAGTTCTGTTCACGGGTATTCACGCCGGCGCCGCACCATCATCATCGCCCTGCCATATACCACCACCGCTTATCCGCTACTAATCCGAGTCCATATACCACCACCAATCCGAGTTCATATACCACCACCAATCCGAGTCCACATATACCACCATCACATACCATCACCAGTGCGAGTTCCACCAGATTCATTTCCGCCAGCAGTCCTAGTCCGAGTCCAGTATTTGTTCCTTTATCTTTGAGTTCTAGAGCACACGATGCTACGAATCGCCAACAAGTCGAATTCCCCAACTTCCGTGCTACCCATACAAGAAAAATAATTCTAGTTAAAAAAACTAAGTCTGGAAAATTCTGGCTAGGTAGTTTTTAGGCCATTTGTAGACTTTTTCGAAAAAAAATGTCGTGGAGAAAAAAAGGGAGGAAAAAAAGTGGAAAAAAAGAGAATTTTTTTCAGAGTCTGCTCCTCCCTTGATTACGTGCCGCGCCGTGATTTTGTTAGTGTTCTAGGCTCGCGTCTCTAGCACGGTCTAGCCTAGGACTAGCACAGTACCGTCGTTGAGCGTTTATTCAACTTTGCATCTCTGAATTGATTATTGCTGACCCTTTTTGCTACCATATTATAAGCCTTCCCAGATCCACATACATCTATGTCGTGCGTTTGACTCTTCCTAGTAATCGCTCTATCCAAGCTTTGAGAGTTTTGACTACAACGATTGCCGATCACCACCTGCTGCTGGGTAAGAACTGGTAAGAATTTGAGATTCACTTGACGGGTTTGTGACACCCCACCACCATCATATTCCAGTAGTTTGTAGGATAATATTCTTGTCTGTTTCTATTGCTGCTAACTATGGCAGGAACACAAGCCGACGAGATTGACTGGGAGAACATGACGAACAAGGAGCTTCATGATAAGTTTCATCAAATATTGGGTCAACAGGTGGAAGACGTGATGGCCAGCTTTGGAAAGGCAATGGAGAAGATGAATGACATTGAGAAGTCAATTGACACCAAGTTGGACGCTCAGTTTGATGAATTACTCAAACATCTCCCACCACCAGCTCTACGCCGCGATACAGTAGGGCAAGCACAACTTGTTCCTATTAAGCCAGGACAAAATTCTGGTGCCGCTGCTTCTTTTGTTGGTGCTTCTGTAGCTCCTGCTGTTACTACAGAGGTGGAGGACTATTAGGAGGATGAGGTTGATCAAAATGAGAACTACGTGCAGCCACCAGCACCACCACCACCAGGTCGACCTCAGGTATATATTCGCAATGGCAGGCCTGCACCACCACCTCAGGTACGAGATAATGACCATATTCCTAAACTGAAATTGAATATTCCACCATTTGAGGGTAGATATGTTCCTGATATATATCTTACTTGGGAGTTAGAAACTGAACAATGTTTTACATGTTTACAATATCCCGAGGAGAGATGGGTTGCTGCTGCTATTTGTGCTTTCACTAGTTTTGCATGTGTATAGTGGTTTGAACATTGTAGATTATACCCTATTCCAACTACTTGGGCTGCTTTGAAAACTGCTATGCATACTCGTTGGGTTTCACCATATTATCAACGTGAATTGCTTCAAAAATTGCAGCGTCTAAGACAAGGGAAAAATTCTGTAGAAGAATATTATCAGGAATTACAAACTGGCATGATTAGATGTGGTATTGTTGAGGAGAATGAAGCTATGCTTGCATGTTTTATGGGTGGATTAAATAGAGAGATTCAGACCATTCTAGAGTATAAGGAGTATACTAATATCACTCGTTTATTCCATCTTGCTTGTAAAGCTGAACGTGAAGTGCAGGATCGACAGGCATTGGCGCGAACTAACTTTTCTGCAGGTCGACCTTCATCATGGACACCGCGTGCATCTTCTACTTCCACTACACCAACACCTCCATCAGGTGCCACCTACAGCCGTGATACAAGAAAGCAGGGACAACCACCCTATCTGCCAAGAGCGCACCTGCCGGGCCTGCACAGAGCTCTTCTTCTTCCATGGCATCAATTGGGCACACAAGTGATATTATTTGTTGTCGTTGTAAGGGAAGAGGTCATTATGCGAGAGAATGCAAATCTCAGCGTGTGATGATTGCTACCGAGGATGGTGGGTATGAGTCCGCTAGTGACTATGATGAGGAGACTTTGACGCTTATTACAAGTGAAGAACACGGTGGAGCTGATTCTGATCATGAGACGCAATACATGGCTCCTAAAGACGCTGACAGGTATGAATGTTTAGTTGCTCAACGTGTTTTGAGTGTGCAGGTCACACAAGCCGAGCAAAATCAGAGGCACAATTTGTTCCGTACAAAGGGAGTTGTGAAGGAACGTTCTGTGCGCGTCATCATATACGGAGGGAGCTACAACAACTTGGCTAGCATGGAGATGTTGGAGAAGCTCTCTCTCACCACAAGACCACATCCACATCCTTACTACATCCAATGGTTCAACAACAGCGGCAAGGTTAAGGTAACACGTACTGTTCGTGTGCATTTTAGTATCTCTACATATGCTGATTATGTTGATTTTGATGTGGTACCTATGCAAGCATGTTCCTTATTACTTGGTAGACCATGGCAATTTGATAAAAATTCTGTACACCATGGTAGAAATAATCAGTATACTCTTGTTCATAAGGATAAAAATATTACTTTGCTTCCTATGACTCCTGCTTCCATTTTGAAAGATGATATTAATAGAGCTAATAAAGCAAAACAGGAGCAGAATAAGAGTGAAAATCAGATTGTGGCAAAAGAATTTGAGCAACAAATGAAGCCTAATAATAAACCATCTAGTGTTGCTTCTAAAATTAAATTGAAAAGTGCATGTTTATTTGCCACCAAATCTGATATTGATGAGCTAGATTTCAGCAAATTTGTTTGCTATGCTTTTGTGTGCAAAGAGGCATTATTTTTGTTCGAGGTCGTGCCTTCCTCTTTGCCTCCTGCTGTCACTAACATTTTGCAGGAGTTCGTTGACGTCTTTCCACAAGATGTGCCACCGGGATTACCGCCTATTCGAGGGATTGAGCATCAGATTGACTTAATTCCCGGTGCTTCACTGCCAAACCGTGCGCCATACCGTACCAATCCAGAGGAGACGAAGGAGATTATTTGCCAAGTACAAGAGCTTCTCGACAAAGGTTATATACGCGAATCCCTTAGTCCTTGTGATGTTCCTATTATTCTAGTGCCAAAAAAGAATGGTACATCGCGTATGTGTGTTGATTGTAGAGGCATTAATAATATTACTATTCGTTATCGCGTCCTGTTCCTAGGCTAGATGATATGCTTGATGAATTGAGTGGCTCTACAATATTCTCCAAAGTTGATTTGCGTAGTGGATACCATCAAATTCGTATGAAATTGGGGGATGAATGGAAAACAACATTTAAAACTAAGTTCGGGTTATATGAGTGGTTAGTCATGCCTTTTGGGTTAACTGATGAGGACATGACTACCTTGGATACGACCAAAAATATTGCATACATGCAGATTTGTCAGGTGATTTCTAATGCAAACTATTCAATAATCTATTTATGTTATCCAGAACAAAAATACTTCACACACTTTTGTGTTTTGTCTAATTGCAGGTGTATGGGACATTTGTACAATCCACATATGAAGATAAGGGAAAAGGAGAAGTTTATGTTGTGTTCAAAAAGTCCTCTCACGTCACTTTTGGGCCAAGAGAAGATAGAGTCCAAGTCTTTCACGTTCTGGATTCAGATTCGGACTGCACAGACATACCTGACTCAAAACGCCAACAACATTTTCATACGGACTCCGAATTGGGTGATTCTTTTTTTGTTGGAAACTAGATTTCGTGCTCTTTCCAACCCAATTGGATTCACCTTCAAATTCGTACGGAGCGTTGAGTTACGGACGAAACAATCTGACGTTGCAGCAGAATCCGAGTCAAACTACAAGCCCAAAGGTGTTGCATCACCTCCACTTGGGCCCATGAGCCTTGTATGACCTAGGGTTAGTTTTAGGCTGCCTTGGGACGTCCTCCCATCTCCTTGGCCACCACCCCTTGCTCCTATATAAGTAGATCCATCTAGTAGCTTTTTCCTTGGAATTTGTTTAGTTAAAAGTTAGCCATTGCAACTTCGTGTACTTCGTTTGTGTCCAACGACCAGACCAAGACCGCTTCCGGATCCCCACCACTATCAATACTTCATATATATTTGCGATATTCAGATTGCTTTATCATATTCTTGCTTGTTCTTCGATTGCTTGCAGGAATAGACCTTCGTGGTCAGGCTGACCGTGCTTCCAGCATCGTCAGTAACCTCAGGAGATTGGTTTAGCGGTTGCTAAGGCGCAACGTCGTGCACGTTTGTAGTCGGATCGTCAAAGTCATCTCCACCAAATCGATAGTTATCATCTCATCGAAAGATCGGGACACCCTCGCCTCTATCAAGTGGTATCAGTTTTCAGGTTGCTCGGTGAGAATTTCCAGTTTTCCTAGATTAGATTTATTTTCTTACCTATTGTCCAAGAAAAAGCCATAAAAAAGAGTTAGATCTATTCATCCTTGGTCCAAGCCAGTCTGAGCCTTTGCAATTTTCTTTTCATTGCTTGCATAGTTGAATTATCGGTTGTATCGTCGTGTCGAGTTGCTGGTCTTAGTGTCTAGTTTGTTTAGAGTTTCGAGTTCTGTTCACATTAGTCACGCCACCGCTGCATCATTATCTCTTCCGCTGTCCACCACCCATCCATCAATTTCCACCACGTGCTACCCACCATTCATTGTCATAATAATAGTTGAGATCGTTCACATCTTCGCTTGATCCAATCTGCATCTTATCTAGTTTGTTTTGGAAAGAGGGAGAAAAAAAGAGAGAAAAAAACGAGAAAAAAAAAGTCAGAGAAAAAAAGGAGAAAAAAAATTCAAAAAAAAATCGGCACAAACTTTTTCAGAGGAAAGTTGGAGACAAAGTTGTTGATATATCCTGCTTGGCTGTTGTTTCACATCATTATCTTTACTGCCGTTGTGATCTTCACTTATATCTTGCTGTCCAGAGCTACTTAGTATCCTTCATTGATGCTAGTTGTGCTACGACGTGACCTCATTAGTGTTCTAGGCTCGCGTCTCTAGTTCGGTCTAGCCTAGGACCAGCACAGTACCGTCGTTGAGCGTTTATTCAACATTGCATCTCTGAATTGATTATTGCTAATCTTTTGCTACCATATATAACCAACCCAGCTCCACATATTTCTACACCGTGTATACGTACGTTCCCCTGGCAATCGCTTTACACAATCTTCAGAGTTATTTGACACTGTTGGTTGCCTGTCACCACCTGTTGCTTGGTAAGAATTTGTAAGATATTGATATTTGCTTTACTGTGAGCGCTTTACCACCACACCCTAGTAGTTCATAGGAACATTATTCTTGAATTTTGTTTGTTGTTTCTACTAATCATGACAGGTTCCGAAGATAGAAGTTCTTGGACGACGGACACATCTTCACCATCACGAGAGTTGGGACAACACACACAAGCACATGGTCAGGTTATCTTTTTACCGTCATTTGAGGGTAGATTTAATCCTACTACATATCTAGCTTGGGAGCTTGAAGTAGAACAAGTTTTTAGTCACCATGACTTTTCTGAACTTGAGCGAGTGCGAGCAGCCACTAGAGCATTTACTGATTTTGCTTCTGTTTGGTGGAGTGTACATTGTAAGAAAAACATTGATAACCAACCCACAACTTGGAAAGTTTTGAAAGCTGTAATGAGACAACAATTTTTCCCTCCTTATTATCGTCGTGAATTGCTTCGCAAATTTGAACAATTTAAACAAGGTAACAACACTGTTCATGCTTACTACCAAGAGTTCAAATCTTATATGCATCATTGTGACATAGAAGAATCTGAGAATGATACAATGAATAGATTTTTTGGTGGTTTGAACCATGATATTCAGGCAAGATTTCAGTATATTCCTCGTTGCATTACTGGTATGTATGTCCGTGCTTGTACCTTTGAGAGACAGATAAAGGAGGATGCATTAGGTGACTACAACAACTACTATAGTTCATGCTCGCCAACGCCGGTGGGTTCCTCCATCATTGCACCTCGGATTATGAGCGCGGCATCATCTCAAGGGTATGGTACATTGTCAACGTCCGTACCTACATCAGCTACATCTTTGCCACAAGGTAACAGTAAAGGTATTGATGATATAACTTCACATGACAATGATGCATGCCTAGTTAACTTGAATGCGTCATGTATTGAGTTACCTGTTGATTTGAGCACACCACCTATTTTAGAGAATCTTGTTACTGTCATGAATGCGTCATGTGATCAAACAACTGAAATATCAATAATTTTGAGTGCACCCATTGAATTAACTGTTGATGCAAAAGAACTAATGTTTAATCATTTTGATATGGCCTCCAATCTTGGTGATGATTCTGTGTCCAATGACTTATTGAATGTTTGCTTATTTAAGCATGTTGTAGCATGTAAATTTGATGCAAGTAAGGTTTATTCACCAAAGTTGGGATGGTTTAATCATGAACATTGCGAATCTTTTGAAATGAATAAGAGCTTCACTTACATATACAACATGTACACCTTGTCTCTTTTGTTAGCCACATTTCAGATTAAGCAATGCCGAGGACGGCTTTGTTTTCAAAAAGGGGAGGATGATGAGGACATGACTACCTTGGATACGACCAAAAATATTGCATACATGCAGATTTGTCAGGTGATTTCTAATGCAAACTATTCAATAATCTATTTATGTTATCCAGAACAAAAATACTTCACACACTTTTGTGTTTTGTCTAATTGCAGGTGTATGGGACATTTGTACAATCCACATATGAAGATAAGGGAAAAGGAGAAGTTTATGTTGTGTTCAAAAAGTCCTCTCACGTCACTTTTGGGCCAAGAGAAGATAGAGTCCAAGTCTTTCACGTTCTGGATTCAGATTCGGACTGCACAGACATACCTGACTCAAAACGCCAACAACTTTTTCATACGGACTCCGAATTGGTTGATTCTTTTTTTGTTGGAAACTAGATTTCGTGCTCTTTCCAACCCAATTGGATTCACCTTCAAATTCGTCCGGAGCGTTGAGTTACGGACGAAACAATCTGACGTTGCAGCAGAATCCGAGTCAAACTACAAGCCCAAAGGTGTTGCATCACCTCCACTTGGGCCCATGAGCCTTGTACGACCTAGGGTTAGTTTTAGGCTGCCTTGGGACGTCCTCCCACCTCCTTGGCCACCACCCCTTGCTCCTATATAAGTAGATCCATCTAGTAGCTTTTTCCTTGGGATTTGTTTAGTTAAAAGTTAGCCATTGCAACTTCGTGTACTTCGTTTGTGTCCAACGACCAGACCAAGACCGCTTCCGGATCCCCACCATTATCAATACTTCATATATATTTGCGATATTCAGATTGCTTTATCATATTCTTGCTTGTTCTTCGATTGCTTGCAGGAATAGACCTTCATGGTCAGGCTGACCGTGCTTCCAGCATCGTCAGTAACCTCAGGAGATTGGTTTAGCGGTTGCTAAGGCGCAACGTCGTGCATGTTTGTAGTCGGATCGTCAAAGTCGTCTCCACCAAATCGATAGTTATCATCTCATCGAAAGATCGGGACACCCTCGCCTCTATCATTAACTAATGCACCTAGTACTTTCATGAGATTAGTGAATGAAGTTTAACGTGCTCATTGGATGATTTGTGGTAGTTTACTTTGATGACATATTGATTTATAGCAGATCTTTGGAGGAACATTTGGAACATTTACGTGCTGTTTTTATTGCTCTACGTGATGCACGTTTGTTTGGTAACCTTGGGAAGTGCACCTTTTGCATCGACCGAGTGTCTTTTCTTGGCTACGTTGTTACTCCACAGGGAATTAAAGTTGATAAAGCCAAGATTGAAGTTATTGAGAGTTGGCCGCAGCCCAAAACGGTCACACAAGTGAGGAGTTTTCTTGGCCTCGCTGGATTCTATAGGCGTTTTGTCAGAGATTTCAGCACCATTGCTGCACCTCTCAATGAGCTTACAAAGAAGGATGTGCCTTTTGTTTGGGGTACTACACAGGAAGAAGCCTTCACGGTGTTGAAAGATAAGTTGACACATGCCCCTTTACTCCAACTTCCTGATTTTAATAAGACATTTGAGCTTGAATGTGATGCTAGTGGAATTGGATTAGGAGGTGTGTTGTTACAAGATGGCAAACCTGTTGCATACTTTTCTGAAAAATTGAGTGGGCCTAGTCTGAATTATTCTACTTATGATAAATAATTATATGCTCTTGTTCGGACTTTAGAAACATGGCAACATTATTTATGGCCCAAAGAATTTGTTATACATTCTGATCATGAATCTTTGAAACATATTAAAAGTCAAGCTAAACTGAAACGTAGACATGCTAAATGGGTTGAATTCATTGAGACTTTCCCTTATGTCATTAAACACAAGAAGGGTAAAGAAAATGTTATTGCTGATGCGTTGTCTCGTCGCTATACTATGCTTTCACAACTTGACTTCAAAATATTTGGTTTGGAGACCATCAAAGATCAATATGTTCATGATGCTGATTTTAAAGATGTATTGCAGAATTGTAGAGGAGGAAGAACATGGAACAAGTTCGTCGTTAATGATGGGTTTGTGTTCCATGCTAACAAGCTATGCATTCCAACTAGCTTCGTTCGTCTTTTGTTGTTGTAGGAGGCGCATGGAGGAGGACTAATGGGACACTTTGGCGTGAAGAAGACGGAGGACATACTTGCTACACATTTCTTTTGGCCAAAGATGAGACGGGATGTTGAGTGCTTTGTTGCTCGCTGCACTACATGTCAAAAAGCTAAGTCACAACTCAATCCTCATGGTTTATATATGCCTTTGCCTGTACCTAGTGTTCTTTGGGAGGATATATCTATGGACTTTGTTTTAGGTTTACCTCGAACAAAGAAGGGGAGGGATAGCATATTTTTTGTCGTGGATAGATTCTCGAAAATGGCACACTTTATACCATGTCATAAAAGCGATGCTGATGTTAATGTTGCTGATTTGTTCTTCCGTGAAATTATTCGCTTACATGGTGTGCCAATTACTATTGTTTCAGATCGTGATACTAAATTTCTTAGCCACTTTTGGAGATGTTTATGGGCTAAGTTGGGGACTAAACTGCTCTTTAGTACTACTTGTCACCCCCAAACTGATGGACAAACTAAAGTAGTCAATAGAACATTGTCTACTATGCTTAGGGATGTTTTGAAGAAAATGTGGGAAGAATGCTTGCCTCATATTGAATTTGCTTATAATCGTTCATTGCATTCTACTACTAAGATGTGCCCTTTTGAAATTGTGTATGGTTTCCTACCTCGTGCACCTATTGATTTGTTGCCTCTTCCATCTTCGGAGAAGGTTAATTTTGATGCTAAACAACGTGTTGAATTGATTTTAAAAATGCATGAGTTAACTAAGGAAAACATTGAGCGTACAAATGCTAAATATAAACTTGCTGGAGATAAAGGTAGAGAACATGTTGTGTTTGCACCTGGAGATCTTGTTTGGTTACATTTGCGCAAGGATAGATTTCCTGATTTGTGCAAATCAAAGCTAATGCCACGTGTTGATGGTCCTTTTAAGGTGTTAGAGAAAATAAATGATAATGCATATAAACTTGAGTTGCCTGCAGATTTTGGGGTTAGTCCCACTTTTAACATTGCAGATTTGAAGCCTTATTTGGGTGAGGAAGATGAGCTTCCGTCGAGGACGACTTCATTTTAAGAAGGGGAGGATGGTGAGGACATCAATACCATTGTTACACCCACAGCCCCTGCTGCTATACATATTGGACCAATTACTAGAGCTCGCGCACGCCATTTAAATTACCAGGTACTTTCGTTTCTTGGTAATGATTCTAATGTTCATGATAATATGATGCTGCGTAAATTGGATACATTTGTTTTGCTTACAAATGAAGGGCCTAGCTTGGAGAAGGATGAACATTGGAGCAAGAACAAGCATGGAGATGATGCCATGCGCAAGGGGAACAAGAACGGAGTTACAAGTGATGATTTCAGGACGTTGAAGCCACCATAATGAGTGCATGAAGCCTTGGACGAAATATACAAGATGCTATTTCATAACTTTTGTCCAGAGGCTATTCTAGGTGTTGCGTCACCTTATTATTAGGCCAGGCCCATGTATTTTTGAAATACTTGAGCATAGGCTGTTTTTAGAGTCCATATGTGTGGGGAAACAAGAGATAGGGTTGGTTTCGGACCCCTTCCCCAAGGGCCACGAAATTCCCCCCTCTTCCTCCATGTATACAGCCCTTAGGGCGTTGTTTAGACTTTGGGTTTTGTTTAGATTAAAAGTTTGCCATAGATGCAACTTCGCATACTTCGTTTGTGTTCAACAACCAGACAAAGGCGTCACAGAACCCACCTTGATCAATAAAGCTTTCCTCTTATATTCGCAATATCCAGATTGCAATCTTAGTTTCTTGCTTGTTCTTCGTTTGCCTGCAGGAAACAGACCTTCGTGGTCAGGTTGATCGTGCTCCGGCATGGTCAATAACCTCTCGGGGTTGGTTTAGCGATTGCTAAGGCGCGACGTCCTCGCACGTTCATAGTCGGATCGTCAAAGTCAACTTCCTCCAAAACGATAGCCACCATCTCATCGAAAGACGGGACACCTTTGCCTCTATCATCCTCCCTCCTCTCCACCTCCACGCCCCTGCTTTCCCACGTCCCTCCTCTCTTCCGCGTCCCTCCTCCTTCCCGGATCTCCACCATAATCCCCATCACCGCCACCCACTCGTCTCCTCCTCTCTTCTGCCTTCCCTTCCTGCTCTCTATATCAGCGGCGGTGACGGAGACGCTCCGGTGGCAGCGGCGCTAGGGCATGTGATAACAGCGGCGGGAGCGGCTTATCCGGGCCCCAATCTGGGGATTCAGTTTCGAGGCACCGATGGTTTTCTTCGTCTACGATGTTAGGGCCGAGCTGGCGTTCCATGTCGACAACTATTCCCGCCGCCGAACGCTCGGCGATGGGGCAAGGTGGTGGAAGCTGGCCGTGCGGGGTGGTGGAGCAGTGGTCGCTCGCCGAGGCACTGTCGAGCAGGAGCACGACCATGGTGCCGCCTTTTCTCATTACTGAGGATGGTACGTGCTTGAGCTGAAGCACGACGCTGACATCTTCCACCCCGAGGTTAGATGACAAGGTTGGGAGACTTATGTAGTTAGTTAAATGCTATTTACTTGAATTCAGGTTGCCGTTGCACTTCCTAGCAACCTATTTTGTTTCCTGTTCTCTCAGCTCATGTTGCTCATTCTTGAGCATTCATGATTTAGAGGATATGTTGGTAATCAAAATGCTATATTTATGTACTTTTTCATCAACTATAAATCTTGGTCCTTGGATAAATTACAGCAAAGCTTCAGTTACTTGGAAAGAATCATGAATACTGTTATTTTTAGCTAATACTAGATAAGAATGATTTTGCTTTACTGCAATTAAAATCCCTAGGGGCTCATATGATCTTCATAATTAATTTATTAATAGGTTTGAGACACCAATGTAAAGTTTCTTTCGGGCCTTAAGCAAGACAATGAGGACAAATCTACCTAGACAGAGCTTGTCGCTTCTCTTAAGGTAACAATGATGACTTACCTTCATTAATCATTTTATAATTCTATAATTTCATATACAATCAAAAAGCACCTCACTGTTAACTAACACAATCTCCATTAGCTTATTTTATTTTATGAAATGAATCACCATAACTTTCTTAATATTTTTTGGATTCTGTATTGCTTTCAGTTAGATTTAGAGTGGTTTGTTCTGCTCTTAAAAAGAAGAGGTATTCAAACCACTATAGCTATTTTCAGTTGGAATGATTCTCTATGCAAACATTGATGTTTAGATAGTATACATCACTGCATCTAAATATCATTCTTTTGTTTGAAATTCGGATGCTACACCAAGGTGATAGAATCACATACCCATTTCATATTAGGTATCTTGGAACTCACACAACCAGCTCCGCTATTGCTGCTGTCACTCCTGTTGATGGAGAGAAAATTGGATGAGCTCTTCCTTTGGATCATCTCCTTATATTGGTTAGTGAAAAGTTGTTCCTATTACCGCTGCTCACCTTGCTGCTGCTCCCATGGATATGGAGCTCAAGGGAGAGGGGGCGCCGCTGCTTCCCATCTACCTTGCCTGATCCCGGCCGCCGATGCATGACACCTCATTCTTGCCTCCGCTGGATACAGGGATTCGTCTGTGTCCTCATGCCCCTTGCATGGAGGCCACTATGGAGTGCCCCACAAAGACCATGACCAAAGGCACAGATGGGGGAGGGGTTGCCCTTGATGATTCCAATCAAGAGCACCACCACCATCACCATAACAAGATCCAATGCTTGCTACCGGAGGAACTTGCCGAGGAGGCAGATCGCTTGGCGTTGGTTCCTTCGATCTGGAAGGTTATATATTTTCCTGCACGTTTGCTTCATTTGACTATCGAGATAGATGTAAGATGCTCCAAACAAAGCAATACCTTTTAACTGCAATACAATGCTTTTTATATGACAAATAAATTTTATGACAATACCTTCTAACTACATGAGCTGTTTTCCCAGTTACACTCCATGGAAATTATGTTGTGTGTGTGTGTGTGTGTGTGTGTGTGTGTCTGTGATATGCAGGGAGCAATTTAAGTAGCTTGCCGCAGATGTTGCTTGGTTGGGAAACATGTGCAGACATCCCAAATGGCACAACTTGAATCAGCATTTTCTCGTGGTTGAAGTCTGAACCCACACATCAAAAATACTCTAAAGAAGCGGCAGCATCTAGTATACAATATCTCCGTTTATTTGTGGTGGATGGATTGAGGGAGGGAAGTGAGGTACCCGATGCACTATGGAACAACACTGACAGCTGAATTGACAATTTTAGTAGGGTGGTAGGGGAAGTTTTCCATTTGCAAGCATATGGTAATTTGATTATTGATATTGCCCTGCATGTTGTCCAAGGAAAATCAGATCACAAAGAGGTGAGAAGATGGTTCTACAATGCTCGACCAGACAGCACTGACCTAGATAGTGAGGCCATCCATGTACATCATCTTATATTCTCCTTTCTTTGTCCTGTTTTCCCCTGAGTATGTGTGTAATGGAAGTGCTTATTTGGACAATGCATATTGGAACAGAATTGATCTGTCTCTTCATTTTGTTTTGCTTTGCCCTTCTTTTGCAAGTATTTGTATTTCAAGATCATGTGCTAGCTTGTCCCTAATAACATTTATCTTTTGTTTTTGTTCAGGGAACATTTAGATTATGTCAAGAAGGTCGATAAACAGGCAGGAACTGATTTGCACCGATGCCATTCCTTGCAAGAAGTTCTAATTAGTATTCACCAGGTATCTTAAGTTTTCAATGTAAAAACATCATAATATCGTTTCTAGTTGTGGTTCCTACTTGGTTTAGTTGAGTCAACACATAGTTCTCATGATTTCTTATACGTTTGTGTACTTCATCTTTGTAGTAACATAACTAGGGGAAGCACGATTCATAGATGATATTCCCCTTACCTGAGAAGAATATGTTTCGTTTCTAGTTTTCTTACATGCTCTCTGGTCTTTACATTTGTGTGTTTTCCGTTATTATTAGCAAAATGGATTTCAGATTATATTTGTTTGCATCACAACCAATGTCTATAATGAATGTCTGCAATGGAGACGTCATTAAGAATGATGTTGAAATTTGCCTTTGATCCTAAATCAGTGGATGTAGACTCCTTCAATTTGTTTAAATCTGAGAGATACAATGTCATTCTTCGATTAGGTACAACTCACTTTCTGTTGTTTACATATTTGTGCCGAAAAGAAATTCTTAGTTCACCATGTGTTCGTGTTTTTGCCTCTCGTGTATTCTAATAAGTAAAACAAGTTGATGAGATATTAAATATATAGATAAGTCAAATGGCAAAAGGAGTTACTCCCTCTGTTCACTTTTGTAAGTCATTTAAGACAGCTGAAATTGAACTGTTTTAGGTGTTCTCCTAAATGTCTAAAACGTCTTACAAAAGTGAACGGAGGGAGTAATATTAATCAATTTTGTGTATGATGTTGTCTGAAACTCCCATCTTTATTCAAACAAATACCTGACTTCTGTGAGTTCTATTTGTGTGTGGCACTACTGTATTCAAATCTAAATCTTTAGAGGTTGCAAGTACATTGTGTTTTCTCTGTAATTTGTCATGGGTCTATGAGTTTCTTAGCGATCCTTCCTTGATTTATAACCTTGGATGTACATTATATTTTTAAGTACACAACAGTATATACCTATGATTAATTTTGAAAAGTCGTGGCATATGATGCAGGCTATGAGATCAAGCTACGCCTCCCCCGAGTAAGCATATCAAAGCGTCTAGGACACTGAGGCAAGTTCTCTACCCGGTGAAAATGCTAAAAGATGACTCATGTTCCTAGAGTATTTCTGAACCGCATACGCTTCCAATCTGTTAATTTAATTTTACTGATTAGCGGTACAATCTTCCAGATCATTTCTGTCGCCATAGCTCAACCACACGTCTCAAGCCGATGTTGATATTGTTAACTGCACTAGTGACAACGACGGTGAGCACACAACCCACATCAAACGACCTACATCCCCGACATATATCTCGCAACAACCAGGAGCCTAGCACCCAAGCGTCTTCTTCCAGCTTTTGCCCTAAAGGACCTAAAATCTTCGGCAAGAAACCAAAATCAGATCATCATCTCCACTACATCATTTGTGGTGACGAGGTGAAGCTCTATCAACAACACGTTGACAAGCTAGAGCACCTCATACATGCTAAAGAACCCACCATACCATAATACATCTGCCTCATGAATAAGACATTTGCAAGACATGACGAGTGGATGGTGACTATCTCTGCACCTTATCTTTCCTGTGGATGTAAAATAACATCCTGCTGAAGTTCATAATCATATCTTTCTCCAATCTGCAGTAGTTCTCCATTAGTTTCACCAATGAGCACCTTCAAGAGTGCATTTGACCAGATCTGGATGACCTGTCAATCAAGTTTAGAAGCAGGAGCATTCACAACATCGCTCACATTATCACAACAACTAATGGCAGGCGATGATTGCCACAAATTGGACATATTTTTCACGACGCTAACAGGACGACAAACCATCTTATGTTTACAAGGCTGCACCATCACATGATGATTGTTACGGTCAAATCTCCACACCTTTACAAACTAGCGCACTACTCTCTAATGATGGATAAATTCCCCCGCCTCCTTGTATAGCGTGTCTATCAAAGGACATGCATCCAGATACATCTGTGTCAATTCACACCGTCATACTGTACTTTTGGACCAACAAAGCCTAACCCAAAGAATAAAAAAGATAGTGGAAGGGGCGCATCCCATCTGACACCGCCCCAACCATTATTAGAAGAAAAGGGTCTGGAAGGGTCACTTGTCAATCTGGCACCGCACAACAAACAATCAGGCGGGATATCGAGGTATTGTGTAACTTTATATATAGTAATCTGGATAGTTTAAATTTATTAGAGCATAAATATATTAATAATTAATCTTTATTACTTTATATTTTTATAGTTGTTTATAAATATATTAATATTACTTTATATATAATATTGATGTTCAAGAATAATTAGTTGTCAATTTACAGTTGGAAAAAACAAACAAATGATTATTAGTACTTCTCTGTTGCCATGACCTCATAATTATGGCAGTTAGCATAGTGACTTTGACACTTTTTAGATACACAACAACCTTTCA
>NW_021281302.1:0-1424 GCF_002162155.2 Triticum dicoccoides
GCAAAATAAATCCCACTTATGGGAGATTTAGCAGGCTAAATCAAGCAATAACAATTACACAAATCCCATCATGAGCAACTTGAAAATCAGCAGTGGCACGCACACCAATAATTTAGGTTTTGGCTTGCTGCTGCTTCATGCGCCACAATTAAACCTGATTCCAAATTTCGAATCGGTCGGCACCAGCAAATGGGGGTGTGGCGCGGCAGTGATCCACAGCCCACAGCCTCGGACGCTCGGTAAGGAATGAAGGTTAGTTTACTCTCCTCTAATTCTATTTTTTTGTTTTTTGATAAACTCTCCTCTCTATTCCGATTGTCTTAGTTAGTTACTGGAAAATCTCCCAACATTTCATTAATTTATGCGTTAATTAAGAACTACTCCATTCGTTTCTAAATATAAGTCTTTTAAAGATTCCACTATGGACTACATACAGAGCAAAATAAGTGAATCTACACTCTAAAATATGTCTATATACATCCTTATGTAGTTTGTAGTGGAATCGCTAAAAAAACATACATTTAGTAAGAGAGGGAGTATAAAAGGTACCATAGTGGAAACTACAGTCATAGAAACTAATTAGAAAATTTCAGATTGATCCATGCAGACATGAAGTGGGAAGAGAAGCAAATCTATTCTAAAATTACACAATCTAATTGTTTCAACCTCTCACTGTGCTTGTGGACATGATGCTAAAGCAAGTACGACTAATGTGGAAGCTAGTAAACAGAATGGTCCAAGTAAATATTGGAAAGAAAGCACTGTCCGAATAAATATGCCATCGGAGGGCGTGTGGATATTTGTCTCCGCCGGATATTATCAGTGTTTGTCTTCGATGGATCCATGTGGATCCGGTTTTTTTCCACGTGTATTCGTGTGAGTACGGGTTAGATCCTTCTGATGTGAACTTCTCTTCAATGGCAACAATTATTGTTCTCGTGCACTTTTCTAGAGGGCCTTAGCACGACAACTTCCCAACTTTCTACTACAACAAGTTTTAACCGGCTTCATTGTGGAAGCGACGATGCCGGCGGCACGTCTTCGGCTTGCTTCAGTATTTTTAGTCATTGATTAGTGGTCAATGATAGTTTTTATTATTTCTGATATTCATTATACTATCATGATTGATGAGCAATAGATTGGAAGTTTTGCTGAAAAATAATATGTCATCAGTCCGTCCACACATTTCACTGGAGCTCGCCTTCGGGAGATTAAAGTACTCTCTCTCCCCCCAACCCTTCCCTCCCTCTCTCTCTCAACGTATTCGTGGATGCAACTAAAAAACATATGCATGGATGCATGCATATACACCAACGTCATCAATCAATGTTCTTTGATTTTTTTGTCCTCTGCCATTGGAGTTTCTTGCTAACTAATGATTTCTCCTGCATCCACCACATACGCATAGGGTTTACTTTGTCCTT
>NW_021281303.1:0-1226 GCF_002162155.2 Triticum dicoccoides
GTTTGGCAAGAAACCAAAGTTGTCGTTTCTCAAAGTTTGGGGCTGCGATGCTTATGTGAAGAAACTTCAACCAGATAAGCTCGAACCCAAATCGGAGAAATGTGTCTTCATAGGATACCCAAAGGAGACAATTGGGTACACCTTCTATCACAGATCTGAAGGCAAGATTTTCGTTGCTAAAATCGGATCCTTTCTAGAGAAGGAGTTTCTCTCGAAAGAAGTGAGTGGGAGGAAAGTAGAACTTGATGAGATAACTGTATCTACTCCCTTATTGGAAAGTAGTTCATCACAAGAACCAGTTCCTGTGACAACTACACCAATTAGTGAGGAAGCTAATGATATTGATCATGAAACTTCAGATCAAGTTTCTACTGAACCTCGTAGGTCTACCAGAGTAAGATCCGCACCAGAGTGGTACGGAAATCCTATTATGGAAGTCATGTTACTAGACCATGATGAACCTACGAACTATGAGGAAGCGATGATGAGCCCAGATTCCGCAAAATGGCTAGAGGCCATGAAATCTGAGATAGGATCCATGTATGAAAACAAAGTATGGACTTTGGTTGACTTGCCCGATGATCGGCAAGCCATTGAGAATAAATGGATCTTTAAGAAGAAGACAGACGCTGATGGTAATGTTACTGTCTACAAAGCTCGACTTGTTGCAAAGGGTTTTCGACAAGTTCAAGGGGTTGACTACGATGAGACTTTCTCACCTGTAGCGATGCTTAAGTCTGTCTGAATCATGTTGGCTATTGCTGCATTTCATGATTATGAAATTTGGCAAATGGATGTCAAGACTGCATTCTTGAATGGATTTCTAGAAGAAGAGTTGTATATGATGCAACCTGAAGGTTTTGTTGATCCAAAAGGTGCTGACAAAGTGTGCAAGCTCCAACGTTCCATTTATGGACTGGTGCAAGCATCTCGGAGTTGGAATAAACGTTTTGATAGTGTGATCAAAGCATATGGCTTTATACAGACTTTTGGAGAAGCCTGTATTTACAAGAAAGTGAGTGGGAGCTCTGTAGCATTTCTAGTTTTATATGTTGATGACATATTATTAATTGGAAATGATATAGAATTTCTGGATAGCATAAAGGGATACTTGAATAAAAGTTTTTCTATGAAAGACCTCGGTGAAGCTGCTTACATATTGGGCATCAAGATCTATAGAGATAGATCAAGACGCTTAATAGGACTTTCACAAAGTACATACCTTG
>NW_021281304.1:0-1090 GCF_002162155.2 Triticum dicoccoides
ACGTGAAGTGCAGGATCGACAAGCATTGGGGCGAACTAACTTTTCTGCAGGCCGACCTTCATCATGGACACCACGTGCATCTTCTACTTCAACTGCACCAGCACCTCCATCCGGTGCCACCTCCAGCCGTGATACAAGAAAACAGGCACAACCACCATTATCTGCCAAGAGCGCACCTGCGGGGCCTGCACAGCGTTCTTCTTCTTCCATGGCATCAACAGGGCACACAAGTGATATTATTTGTCGTCGTTGTAAGGGAGGAGGTCATTATGCGAGGGAATGCAAATCTCCGCGTGTGATGATTGCTACCGTGGATGGTGGATATGAGTCCGCTAGTGACTATGATGAGGAGACATTGGCTCTTATTACACGTGAAGAACATGGTGGAGATGATTCTGATCATGAGACGCAATACATGGCTCCTGAAGACGCTGACAGGTATGAATGTTTAGTTGCTCAACGTGTTTTGAGTGTGCAGGTCACATAAGCTGAGCAAAATCAGAGGCACAATTTGTTTCATACCAAGGGAGTTGTGAAGGAACGTTCTGTGCGCGTCATAATAGACGGAGGGAGCTGCAACAACTTGGCTAGCATGGAGATGGTGGAGAAGCTTTCTCTCACCACAAGACCACATCCACATCCTTACTACGTCCAATGGTTCAACAACATCGGCAAGGTTAAGGTAACACGTACTGTTCGTGTGCATTTTAGTATCTCTACATATGCTGATTATGTTGATTGTGATGTGGTACCTATGCAAGCATGTTCCTTATTACTTGGTAGACCATGGCAATTTGATAAAAATTCTGTACACCATGGTAGAAACAATCACTATACTCTTGTTCATAAGGATAAAAATATTACTTTGCTTCCTATGACTCCTGATTCCATTTTGAAAGATGATATTAATAGAGCTAATAAAGCAAAACAGGAGACGAATAAGAGTGAAAATCAGATTGTGGCAAAAGAATTTGAGCAACAAATGAAGCCTAATAATAAACCATCTAGTGTTGCTTCTGAAATTAAATTGAAAAGTGCATGTTTATTTGCCACCAAATCTGATATTGATGAGCTAGATTTCAGCAAATCT
>NW_021281305.1:0-950 GCF_002162155.2 Triticum dicoccoides
GGCCGATTCTGGCCCGCTTCTTGGACTATTACTCACTATTTTGGGCTCATGGAGTGATTTCAACGATTGACGAACCCCGTGGTGCGTTTACGTGTCGGTCATCAGCACTCGCGGTTTTGACTGATTCTGGCCCTTTTCATGGACTATTACTTACCGTTTTAGGTTCCCGGAGTGATTTCCATAGTTGTTGAACCCCAAGGTGCGTTTATGTGTCGGTCATCAACACTCACAGTTTTGGCCGTTTCTGGCCCGCTTCTTGTACTATTAATCACTGTTTTGGGGTCCCGGAGTGATTTCAACGATTGACGAACCCCGTGGTGCCTTTACGTGTCCGTCGCCAGCACTCGTGGTTTTGGCCCATTCTGGCCCGTTTCACGGGCTATTACTCACCTTTCTGGGGTCCCGTAGTGATTTCCATAGTTGTTGACGTTTACGTGTCGGTTATCAACACTCACAGTTTTGGCCGATTCTGGCCCGCTTCTTGGAGTATAAGTCATTGTTTTGGGGTCCCAGAGTGATTTCAACGATTGATGAACCCCGTGGTGTGTTTACGTCTCGGTCTTTAGCACTCGCGGTTTTGGCCGATTCTGGCCCGTTTCATTGACTATTACTCACCGTTTTGGGGTCCCGAAGCGATTTCCATAGTTGTTGAACCCCAAGGTGCATTTCCATGTCGGTCATCAACACTCACAGTTTTGGCCGACTCTGGCCCACTTCTTGGACTATTACTCACTGTTTTGCGGTCCCGGAGTGATTTCAACGATTGATGAACCCCGTAGTGCGTTTACGTGTCGGTCATCAGCACTCGCGGTTTTGGCCGATTCTGGCCCATTTCATGGACTATTACTCACCGTTTTGGGGTCCCAAAGCGATTTCCATAGTTGTTGAACCCCAATGTGCATTTCCGTGTCGGTCATCAAGACTCACAGTTTTGGCCGAATCGGGCCGCT
>NW_021281306.1:0-744 GCF_002162155.2 Triticum dicoccoides
TGCACCTGTTCAGTCATCATTTGCTGAAACTTATCATGAAGCTCCTTGTTCGATAAATTCTCCCAGTCAATCTCGTCGGCTTGTGATCCTGGCATGGTTAGCAGCAATAGAAACACACAAGAATATGATCCTACAGACTACGAACAAGTGGTGGTGGTGGGTGTCACAAATCCGTCAAGCAAATCTCAAATTCTTACCAGTTCTTACCCAGCAGCAGGCGGTGATCGGCAACCGTTGTAGTCAAAAACTCTCAAAGCTTGGATAGAGCGATTACCAGGGAGAGTCAAACGCACGACGTAGATGTATGTGGAGCTGGGAAGGCTTATAATATGGTAGCAAAAAGGGTCAGCAATAATCAATTCAGAGATGCAAAGTTGAATAAACGCTCAACGACGGTACCGTGCTGGTCCTAGGCTAGACTGTGCTAGAGACGCGAGCCTAGAACACTAACAAAATCACGGCGCGGCACGTAAACAAGGGAAAAGCACACTCTGAATTTTTTTTTCGCTCTTTTTTTTTTGCGCTCTTTTTTTTTGCGCTGCTTTTTTTTTGCGAAAAATCACTATAATGGCGAGTGTCTCAAAACTCTTCCTAGCTCAAACTGACAGGATGGGCACGAAATTTTTTTGACCAATTTTTTTTTTTTCGGCTGCCCGGACCCAAAAACTGGAAACGGGTCAAAAAAAACTTCCTATAATGGCACCTGTCTCAAAACACTCAGAAACACCTAAAAATAGGATAGCC
>NW_021281307.1:0-1106 GCF_002162155.2 Triticum dicoccoides
TTTTTTTCCTGATTATGTGTGTATATGTATGAGTATATATGTATATGTGTATATCTGTTTATATGTCTTTTTTTTAGATTTTTTTGTTTTTTGCATTTTTATAAAAATGTATATATGTTCTCTGTGTATATATATGTTTTCTGTTCATAGATTTTTATTTGAACATTATTTTAAAAAAAACAAGCAATACAAGAAGAAGAAAAAGAATGAGAGGAAAAAGGAAAAAAGAAGAGGAAGAAAGGAGAAGAAGAGGGGATAGGAAGAAGAGGAGAAATAAATAAGAAGAAGAAAAAAGAAGAAAAAGAAGAGGAGAAGAAGAAAAGAATAGAGGAGAAGAAGAAAAAATAGAATTTTTCTATTTTTTCTTCTTCTCCTCTATTCTTTTCTTCTTCTCCTCTTTTTTTTTCTTCTTTTTTTTCTTCTTCTTCTTCCTTCTTCCTTCTTCCTCTTTTCTTCCTTTTCCTTATTTTCCTTTCTCGAGGGATAAGAAGAAAAGAAGAGGAGAAGAAGAAAGAAAGGAATAGAGGAGAAAGAAGAAACTTTGACACAAGGTGGGGGTACCGATACCCCCTCCCCGATAACATTATTTTCCCATGTATATGTATGTTGCGTCGTTGTCGATATAACGAGGGTGTCGAGGATCACCGAGGGGTCGAGGGTCGGGAACTAGGGTAGAGGGTCGAGGGTCGTTAAGGGGTCAAGGGTCGAAGGTTTCAGGGTCGAGGGTTCCTATAGTGTCAAAGTATTGAAGAAATCCAATAGCTTGTGGGCGTCGATGCCCACGTCGATGCCCACGTCACTTGTGGGACATAGATGTACTGTTCAACGCCGACCCCCTCCCGATAGCTTCAACACGTGGGGGGGGGGTCGATATTACCCCCTCCTAGCTTGAAGCATTCTCGAGGCCACCCCCTAACCCTTGAAGCGTTGTCGAGGCCACCCCAAACCCTAGAGAAGCAGCGTCGAGGCCACTAATATGATTCCTTATTGTGATTAGCTAGCTAGTTCTACGTTTGCCACTAATATATCCATATCTGTCATGTTTGAATAATAATTGCCATGTTGTAAATATTTGTAGAAACTATGGACACCCCCCGAGACGAAGC
>NW_021281308.1:0-1132 GCF_002162155.2 Triticum dicoccoides
TGTTGATTGTGATGTGGTACCTATGCAAGCATGTTCCTTATTACTTGGTAGACCATGGCAATTTGATAAAAATTCTGTACACCATGGTAGAAACAATCACTATACTCTTGTTCATAAGGATAAAAATATTACTTTGCTTCCTATGACTCCTGATTCCATTTTGAAAGATGATATTAATAGAGCTAATAAAGCACAACAGGAGAAGAATAAGAGTGAAAATCAGATTGTGGCAAAAGAATTTGAGCAACAAATGAAGCCTAATAATAAACCATCTAGTGTTGCTTCTGAAATTAAATTGAAAAGTGCATGTTTATTTGCCACCAAATCTGATATTGATGAGCTAGATTTCAGCAAATCTGTTTGCTATGCTTTTGTGTGCAAAGAGGCATTATTTTCATTCGAGGACGTGCCCTCCTCTTTGCCTCCTGCTGTCACTAACATTTTGCAGGAGTTCGCTGACGTTTTTCCACAAGACGTGCCACCGGGATTACCGCCTATTCGAGGGATTGAGTATCAGATTGACTTAATTCCCGGTGCTTCACTGCCAAACCGTGCACCATACCGTACCAATCCAGAGGAGACGAAGGAGATTATGCGTCAAGTACAAGAGCTTCTCGACAAAGGTTATATACGCGAATCCCTTAGTCCTTGTGCTGTTCCTATTATTCTAGTGCTGAAAAAGGATGGTACATCACGTATGTGTGTTGATTGTAGAGGCATTAATAATATTACTATTCGTTATCGTCATCCTATTCCTAGGCTAGATGATATGCTTGATGAATTGAGTGGCTCTACAATATTCTCCAAAGTTGATTTGCGTAGTGGCTACCATCAAATTCGTATGAAATTTGGAGATGAATGGAAAACAGCATTTAAAACTAAGTTTGGATTATATGAGTGGTTAGTCATGCCTTTTGGGTTAACTAATGCACCTAGTACTTTCATGAGATTAATGAACGAAGTTTTACGTGCTTTCATTGGACGATTTGTGGTAGTTTACTTTGATGACATATTGATTTATAGCAGATCTTTGGAAGAACATTTGGAACATTTACGTGCTATTTTTATTGCTCTACGTGATGCACGTTTGTTTGGTAACCTTGGGAAGTGCACCTTTTGCACCGACCGAGTA
>NW_021281309.1:0-1339 GCF_002162155.2 Triticum dicoccoides
TTGCTGTGGGTCTGCCCGGATGTTGCTCCAAAGTGTTCCTATGGGCTGACCTAACACAACCGGGTGGGGAGGTCCACTGGTCAAAGCCCGTCTGTGCAAAGTGATCAAAGGGTTAGATCCCGTGGTCAAACGCTACAGGGTTAGGCAGGACGGGGGCACTAGGGGGGGGGTAGCAATGCCACCAGAGCGTCGCACCGGGCCCTCATAGATGCGCGGTGGTGTGGTGGCATGTCCGAAGAGGCAGGACGCGTCTCCGGTGCGTGGCCCCCCCTCACGGACGGCGATGACACGGTAGTAGACGTTCTGCGGTAACGATGCGGCGTCAATATTACTTATACTCGGAGCATGATAAAATCAAGAGTTTTTTTGCACGACGTGGGCACACGTGCTATAGGAACGATGGTATTTTTTCATAATTTTTGGTGATGGAGAAGTATCCAAAAAATTCCCTCTACGCGGATTGCCCTTCGCGCGTCTACGGCTGTGGCCGGCGGCCTCCGGGGGCTAGCATGCCGCCAAATCCTGCGTAGGCGGCCTCTCACAATTCTGGAAGTGTTGTGGCGGTTGCAAACGCTCGGCACGCGTGTCCGGGGTGTGCCCCCCTCACGGACGGCGCTGCCGCCGGCACCTGGAGGGGGGAAAAGGACGCGTGGGGTCTACACGAAGGGGATCTTGCTGTGGGTCTGGACCGGATGTTGCTCCAAAGTATTCCTATGGGCTAACCTAACACAACCGGGTGGGGAGGTCCACTGGTCAAAGCCCTTCCATGCAAAGTCAAAGGGCTAGATCCCGTGGTCAAACGCTACAGGGTTAGGCGGGACGGGGGCACTAGGGGGTAGCAATGCCACTGGAGCGTCGCACCGGGCCCTCATACATGCGGGATGGTTTGGTGGCATGTCCGAAGAGGCGGGACGCGTCTCCGGTGCGTGGCCCCCCCTCACGGACGACGATGATACGGTAGTAGACGTTCTGCGGTAACGATGCGGTGTCAAAATTACTAAATACTCGGAGCGCGATAAAATCATGATTTTTTTTGCACGACGTGGGCACATGTGCTATAGGAACGATGGTATTTTTTCATAATTTTTGGTGATGGAGAAGTATCCGAAAAATTCCCTCTACGCGGATTGCCCTCCGCGCGTCTACGGCTCTGGTCGTCGTCCTCCGGGGGCTAGCATGCCGCCAAATCTTGCGTAGGCGGCCTCTCACAAGTCTGGAAGTGTTGTGGCGGTTGCAAACGCCCGGCATGCGTGTCCGTGGTGTGCCGCCCCTCACTGAAGGCGCTGCCGCCGGCACCTGGAGGGGGGAAACGGACGCGTGGGGTCTACACGGAGGGGAT
>NW_021281310.1:0-1405 GCF_002162155.2 Triticum dicoccoides
GTAAAGATTGATATATTGGAAGCCTATATTTGGATATCGGAAGTGTTCCGGGTGAAATCGGGATTTTACCGGAATACCGGGAGGGTTACCGGAACCCCCCGGGAGCTATTTGGGCCATAGTGGGCCTTAGTGGAAAAGAGAAGGGGCTGCCCTAGATGGGCTGCGCGCCCCCCCTTCCCCTAGTCCTATTAGGACTAGGAGAGGTGGCCGGCCCCCTCCTCCTCTTTTCCCCTCCGAGGAATCCTAGTTGGACTAGGATTGGAGGGGGAATCCTACTCCCAGAGGGAGTAGGACTCTCCTGCGCCTCCCCCCCTTGGCCGGCCAGCCTCCCCTCCTCTCCTCCTTTATATACGGAGGCAGGGGCACCTCTAAACACACAAGTTGACACAAGTTGATCCATGTGATCTATTCCTTAGCCGTGTGCGGTGCCCCCTGCCACCATATTCCTCGATAATACTGTAGCGGAGTTTAGGCGAATCCCTGCTGCTGTAGTTCATCAAGATCGTCACCACGCCGTCGTGCTGACGAAACTCTTCCCCGACACTTTGCTGGATCGGAGTCCGGGGATCGTCATCGAGCTGAACGTGTGCTCGAACTCGGAGGTGCCGTAGTTTCGGTGCTTGATCGGTTGGATCGTGAAGACGTACGACTACTTCCTCTACGTCGTGTCATCGCTTCCGCAGTCGGTCTGCGTTGGGTACGTAGACAACACTCTCCCCTCGTTGCTATGCATCACATGATCCTGTGTGTGCGTAGGAAATTTTTTGAAATTACTACGAAACCCAACAGTGGCATCCGAGCCTAGGTTATTTATGTTGATGTTATATGCACGAGTAGAACACAAGTGAGTTGTGGACGATAGAAGTCATACTGCCTACCAGCATGTCATACTTTGGTTCGGCGGTATTGTTGGACGAGACGACCCGGACCAACCTTACGCGTACGCTTACACGAGACCGGTTCCCTCGACGTGCTTTGCACAGAGATGGCTTGCGGGCGACTGTCTCTCCAACTTTAGTTGAACCAAGTATGGCTACGCCCGGTCCTTGCGAAGGTTAAAACGGAGTCTATTTGACAAACTATCGTTGTGGTTTTGATGCGTAGGTGAGATTGGTTCTTACTTAAGCCCGTAGCAGCCACGTAAAACATGCAACAACAAAGTAGAGGACGTCTAACTTGTTTTTGCAGGGCATGTTGTGATGTGATATGGTCAAAGCATGATGCTGAATTTTATTGTATGAGATGATCATGTTTTGTAACCGAGTTATCGGCAACTGGCAGGAGCCATATGGTTGTCGCTTTATTGTATGCAATGCAATCGCGATGTAATGCTTTACTTTATTACTAAACGGTAGTGATAGTCGTGGAAGCATAAGATTGGCGAGACGACAACGATGCTACGATG
>NW_021281311.1:0-941 GCF_002162155.2 Triticum dicoccoides
TTCATCATGATCTAGTAGCATGACCTCCAGAACAGGATTACCGTACCACTCTGGTGCGGATCTTACTCTGGTTGATCTACGCGGTTCAGTAGTATCTTGATCTGAAGTTTCATGATCATTATCATTGGCTTCCTCACTAACTGGTGTAGGTGTCACTGAAACAGTTTTCTGTGATGAACTACTTTCCAGTAAGGGAGCAGGTACAGTTACCTCGTCAAGTTCTACTTTCCTCCCACTCACTTCTTTCGAGAGAAACTCCTTCTCTAGAAATGATCCATTCTTAGCAACGAATGTTTTGCCTTCGGATCTGTGATAGAAGGTGTACCCAACAGTTTCCTTTGGGTATCCTATGAAGACACATTTCTCCGATTTGGGTTCGAGCTTATCAGGTTGAAGCTTTTTCACATAAGCATCGCAGCCCCAAACTTTAAGAAACGACAACTTTGGTTTCTTTGCCAAACCACAGTTCATAAGGCGTCGTCTCAACGGATTTTGATGGTGCCCTATTTAACGTGAATGCGGCCGTCTCTAAAGCATATCCCCAAAATGATAGCGGTAAATCAGTAAGAGACATCATAGATCGCACCATATCTAGTAAAGTACGATTACGACGTTCGGACACACCATTCCGCTGTGGTGTTCCGGGTGGCGTGAGTTGCGAAACTATTCCACAGTTTTTCAAATGTACACCAAACTCGTAACTCAAATATTCTCCTCCACGATCAGATCGTAGAAACTTTATTTTCTTGTTACGATGATTTTCAACTTCACTCTGAAATTCTTTGAACTTTTCAAATGTTTCAGACTTATGTTTCATTAAGTAAATATACCCATATCTGCTTAAATCATCTGTGAAGGTGAGAAAATAACGATATCCGCCACGAGCCTCAATATTCATCGGGCCACATACATCGGTATGTATGATTTCCAACAAATCTGTT
>NW_021281312.1:0-1250 GCF_002162155.2 Triticum dicoccoides
ACAGCGCTGACCGTAGGGGTGGGCTGTGATGCGGTAGGTACGTGGCACGGTGTACCGGATGCCCGTTTGGTATCTCGGGAACCCTGTTCACATCGTTTGGGGCTGTGAGCGAAACTCCGGCCGGATCTCCTCATGGATGGAACCCGAATAGGCGATAAACCTGGACTAGAGACTTGAGTGTTTAGGTAGGTCGTGGTCTACACCCACGTCGGCTTTCGCTTGAAGTCTGCCGAGCACATGTCGTGTGCAGACGCTAAGTGGTGGAAACATGTATGAAGAAGTACACCCCTGCAGGGTTAACATCATCTATTCGAATAGCCGTGTCCGCGGAAAAGGACTTCTGGGTTGCTTATATCAGTTCATAGACAAGTGAAAGTGGATACTTTAAAATGCGCAAGATAAGCGTGAGTGCTATGGATGGCGTTCTCGTAGGGAGACGGGAGCGGTTCCATAGTGGTGTATTGGTTGGTGAATATGTGGACTCGTGTGCGCCACCTCAAAAGAGTTACTTGCAGTCGTAGTTCAGGATAGCCACCGAGTCAAAGCTGGCTTGCTGCAGTTAAACCCCACCATCCCTTTGTTGATAATGATGCATATGAAGATAGTTCTGATTTAAGTCTTGCTGGGTACATTTGTACTCACGTTTGCCTATTTTATGTTTTTTGCAGAGAGACTTCGGTCTCACTAGTAGTTCCGCTTGGACTTCAACGTTTAGCTTGATACCTCAGCTACGATCTTGTGCCCTCGGCAGGATCTGGTAGATAGTCAGGCTTCTCAGCCTTTTTCATTTATAGATGTCTGTACTCAGACATGATAGCTTCCGCTTGTGCTTTGACTTGTATGCTCTGATTGTTGGGTCATGAGACCCATGTTTGTAATGCCTCGCTCCTCGGAGCCTATTGAATAAACTACTTGAGTCGTAGAGTCATTTTGTGATGCCATGTTGTATTGCACATATCGAGCATATTGTGTGTATGTTATTGAAATGCTTGGTATGTGTGGGATCTGACCATCTAGTTGTTTATCTTTAGTAGCCTCTCTTACCGGGAAATGTCTCCTAGTGTTTCCATTGAGCCTTGGTAGCTTACTACTGCTCCGGAACACTTAGGCTGGCCGGCATGTGTCCTTCTTCGTTCCTGTGTCTGTCCCTTCGGGGAAATGTCACGCGATGAATACCGGAGTCCTGTTAGCCCGCTACAGCCCGGTTCACCGGAGTCCTGCTAGCCCAGTGCTACAGCCTGGATTCACTC
>NW_021281313.1:0-739 GCF_002162155.2 Triticum dicoccoides
ATGTAACACCCCGGTGTAATGATGCTACAGTAACCCCTGGGGTTAAGTTAATCTTTTTGCTAAACATGTGCCTGATCATTATTGTCTCATGTTCTTTCACATTCCAGTTGATTTCAAATTCAAATTTTGTCTGAAATTCAAAATGCTCAGACATGAAAACAAAAATGTTCATCATGTGCAGAATAATCCACAACTAATTCTGGTGGTGAACCAACATTTTTGCAAAAGGTTTGAGTGGCCTAAGCTACTTCAAACAGTGGCCTAAGAAATAAATTAAATGCCTTTTTAATTTATGAAAATGGCAAACTATTTCTAAAGCCTCACAATCTTTTTTTGGCAGTGCCTAATAATTCTTTGAGATTATTTTGTCCAATGGCATAATCTTTTACAAAGTCTTTATTGGCTAAAAGAAAAAAGAAAAGAAAATGCAAAAGCTGTTTAAAAAAAAGGAAAAGAAGAGGGGGTGGGAGAGCCCTGGCCTCCCCTTGGGCCTCGGCGACCCACAGCCCCCTGCCCCCCCTTGCCCCCCAACCAGCCCAGCCGGCCCAACCTCCCCGATCGCTCTCCCCTCCCTCCTGTTCCCCCGGTGCGCACCGCTACAGGGGCGCGTCGCCGCCCGACCACCTCGCCGGCAACGCCGCGGGTGGATAAGGTCGACCCCTCCCCTCGACGCCTCGGCCTCCTCCCCAGCTACCCCCACTCACCTCCGCCTCTCCCACTCCCCTCCAGATTCCCCCTC
>NW_021281314.1:0-579 GCF_002162155.2 Triticum dicoccoides
CCGAAACCCTAGCCCACTACCCCACTCCTCCCCCCCACGTTTCCCTCTCTCCCTCGTCTCCTCCCGATCCCGATCTGGATCGGGCGCCGGCTCCTCTTCGCCAACCGTCGCCGTTCGGAATTCCCCTCCTCGCCGGACGCCACCGCCGCCTCAAGCCCCGTCATCGGCCGCCGTCCCAGACGCCGCGCTCCTCCGCCCTCCTCTGCCCGATTCCGCTGGATCGGGAGGGGGCCGCCCCAACGACGCCGCCCCGTGCTCGGCTTCCACCTCGGGCCGCCGCACGCCGCCACCGACTCCGGCCACCACGAGCCTCCCCGCACCCACTGCCAGTGCCCTACACCACCCGATGTGAGCCGCGCACCTCCTCTCTTCCCCTCGCCCCATGCTCGTTCCCTCCGCTGTTCGTCGCTCCCGACTGCCCCGACGATGCTCCGTCGCGTCGCGCCCCCGCAGTCGACGTCCTTGCCGCGCTCGGCGCCCGCCCGTGTCGTTCGCGCCCACGGCCGCGCCAGCAGCGCTCCCCTGCAACCTGCGTCGGTGCTGCCCGCGGCGGCCACCGCAGCTCTCGTACGCACCCGC
>NW_021281315.1:0-4134 GCF_002162155.2 Triticum dicoccoides
CAATGAAACGTCTTTGCCGAGCGAAGCGCAGTGCACTCGTTGGAACCAGGAGAATCGGGAGGAACAGCAGGATAATGCTCACGTCCTAGCAGAGGACTCGGGAAGGAGTTGCAGCTTGCCGAACGGCCAGCAACGTGTGTGCATGAAGTTTCAGTTTGTTACGTGACAGGATATGCCCAAAGCATCAGACTTGGAATTCTCTGAACCGATGCATTATTTCCAACATGCCTTTTCTTCAAAGGAATTAATGCACGTTCGTATTTCCTTGCCAAACCGAGCTTGGTCAATATTGCATGTATATCTCCTGTCTTGAGTTAGTAATTTACATCGCATGCAATTACCCCCTTCAATACATGCACGTCCAGGAACTTCTTTTTCTTCTCGTTGGCATAAAGATCCAATGAAGCAACGTATTGTCTTCTTGTAACAGAAAATAGTTCCTTTAACCCACTGACATGCGGTACTATTTTGCGATCATCAAAAACACTAACATTAGTCGCGGCCATATCATCCTCTCCTCCTCGAAACGAAACCGTCCTCGGTTTCGAATCAATCTCTTCAAAAATATTTGTATTTGCAGTTTTTATGACGCATGAAAAAATTTCAGCAGCCTTGAGCTTCTTCTTTACTTCCGATGCAACTTGAGTAATATCCCGCATCTTGCAATCAGCCATATACTTCTCTGGTGTGTACGAATCAAGTGGTATGAATTGTCCTCCACGAATAAAAGAAAATTCGCCAACTGAATGATATGTCAACTGTCTTTTCTCTGTCCATAGTTTTCCTAGCAGTATTGAACAAGTATGCATGTGCATAGGAAGCACATCACACATGACTAGATCACCATATCCACATAGGATAAACCGTACCTCGACGCGATACACGATCTTAGACAAATTTGTCCTTCCACCAAAGCTCATACGGTTCTGGATGTTCAATCAACGGCAAGTTCAAAGCATCAATCATAGTCTGACTCACTAAATTCATCCCAGAATAGCAATTCATCAAGGTTGCACAACTCGCCGGCCCTACACGCACACGCGTAAAACATTGGTACCACGGCAAGGCACGCAATGAATCATTCTCGGCCGACATCATCATTTGCGAGCTACAATCTTTCCTCATGATAGAAAATTCAATAGTGCTCGAAGAAAAATATTATACTGTGAACAACCTTTGCTCTGAATACCAACTGATAATGACTGAACCTCGATGGCGAGATCCGATCTGTTGTTGCGGCCCAATCTTTCACGGTACACCACCAGCAGCTGCAGTAACCTCTCGCCCGCGCACGTGATGTACACGAAATAGAGGGTTTGAACCTTGCGGCTCAGCACGAGAAAACCAATCTCGATGACGGTACTCACGCGCAAAACAATTTCCTTGCAGCGAAATTGCAACACAGAGGTTTTCTAAAGTTTCCTCCAAAACTTGGGGATTTTTAGACAGCTTCCCCCAAAACTCGATACGAGAATTTACCCTAAAAACACATCGTGTTTATTATCAAAATATAACCAGCGTATATTGGCCATAGCCAGCCCTTTTTATAAGCAACACACAAATAACAAAACCGACCTAACAACTCTAGATTGAAACGGACTCTCTCTCCTATTTAAACTAATCAAAGATTTAACTAATAAAGTATGCGGCAGCCTTGATCACCTAGTACCTAATAACAAACTAGGACTCCATGGTTGGTACGACTTCTCCCGGGGAAGGTGGACTCCACCCGCATCATCTCAAGCTTGGCATGTCTCTAATTATGCTTGTACACCTCTTGCGTGGGAGCGGAATAAACAGAAAAATATCTCTTCTTTTTATCTTGTTGACCCATGCAAACAAATCAGATCTTACATGATTCCTTCCATTAGCATAGGTTGCCTTTTCTTCAAAGGAATTAATGCACATTTGTATTTCCTTGCCAAACCGAGCTTGGTCAATATTGCATGTATATCTCCTGTCTTGAGTTAGTAATTTACATCGCATGCAATGACCCCCTTCAATACATGCACGTCCAGGAACTTCTTTTTCTTCTCGTTGCCATAAAGATCCAATGAAGCAACGTCTTGTCTTCTTGTAACAGAAAATAGTTCCTTTAACCCACTGACATGTGGTACTATTTTGCGAGCATCAAAAACACTAACATTAGTCACGGCCATATCATCCTCTCCTCCTTGAAACGAAACCGTCCTCGGTTTCGAATCAATCTCTTCAACAATATTTGTATGAACCAGCTAGGCCTAGGTCGGCTATGGGCCTACCTCAAGAAAAAAAAGAAAAGGTTGGGTGTTGGGCTTAGTCTTTCACGCAGACACACGAGCGCAAAAAGCAGCAGGCCGATCGCCCACCCATCGATCGATTCGTGTGTTATTCCATCATCGGGGGCCGCGTACTTCACATGAAAAAAGGAGCGATCCACACGAGCCCTTCCAAGTTCCAATTCCATCACGGCAATCAGGCAGGCGCAGCTATTTAAGCCCTACGCCGCCGACGCCCGACATTCATACTGGTACTGGCGCCTCCTCCCTCCCGTGTCCTGGTAATTTCGTACCTAATTAGCTGCTGATTTCGGTTCTAGGCCCCCATCTATAAATCTGTATAGGCACTTAGGGACACTTCTAATCTAGTTCTCCACTGATTTCAATTCCGGGGACCCCCATATGTTATTTTGTGCAGGCACACACACTAAAGCTTATCACCGAATTGATCATCAGGTATATTATATTGCCATTCCTTGATGCATAAGCCAGTACCTTTCAACAATTGATGCAACATTTTTTTTCAGCCTTGTGTTTTATCATGTCCCCAGAAACAACAGGATGTATGCATCGGGTAGCGATAAAAGGAATAGTAAGAAGGCCGTGGATAAATTGGTACAATCACAATGCGAAGATATGCACAAATTTCTCAAGAGTAATAATGGTGCTTCCACTGCTTCGATAAACCAAGATGATTAGTTGGAGATGGTTGCCATAGAGGAAGAGCAGTAAACTATTGGGAATTCAGAATATGATCAGCGAGAAGAAAATGTTGACACCAATAATAATGTAAGTGGCTCCGAAATGCAGGTAATTCCTTGGATGCACATGCACAACCTATTCATATTCCGGATATTTATGATCCAAGAAATTAACATAATCTTGATAATAAAGCAAGAGACATCTTAGTTGAGAAAGGGCCTATGAGAGAGGGGGGGAAATAGAATACTATGTAGATGAAGCGGGAAGACATTTTTCAAAGGCTCATTATCATAGGAAATTAAGCAATGGAGAGCAACATTATAGAAAGTGGCTAGTTTAATCAAAAGATGTCGACAAAGTTTTTTTGCTTCTATTGTAAGATCTTTTCTTGTACAGTATGCAGATTTTCAAGCATGTCAGTGAAGTTCATTGCTATCCTAATATCTCCATTTCTACATTATGCAACAAGAAGAAATTGTTGGATGAGATTGACATGGACCCCGTCATAAGTGCTTTTGCATCGAGAAATGTTAGAAGAAAATTTTAAGGTAATATGCATAAATTATTTGATTCACATACTGATTTTGAAATCAATTAAGTGCTATTGAGATATTTCATGTATACATATTTCATTGTTATTATTATGATGTCTATACTAAGGGCCCCGCGTTTTAGTTTCACCCCGGGCCCCCAAAATCTCAGGACCGGCCCTAAGCACATGACATGATCAAATGCCAAGTACATTGAGTTGATGCAGTATTTACCAGGGATATTTGTAGATGTGTTGGCATATGATCCAGTACATAAATTGATTGATTGATTGCTTAGCACAATGCTGGTTAGACTAAATAATTAGTTGATCGAATTATTTGCATCTGACGTGTTGCACACATATATAAGGCGGAACAAGTTGTTCCACACACGGGGTCTGACTTAAATATTTTGGGAGATGCATAATATGCCAAACACTTCTAAAGTTGTCTCGTCAATCGGCACATGATAGTGGAAAAACATCTATAAATTGTGCAGGATCCTATAGAGCAGATGGGCATCATCGACATGCAGTACACGAGTTGGAAAGATATTTCATTGATTGATTTGCGGATCACAGTACAGAGTATATATCAAGGAGAACTGCACATCGTCGAAAACAATGTGTCGAGAAACTATAACA
>NW_021281316.1:0-4134 GCF_002162155.2 Triticum dicoccoides
CAATGAAACGTCTTTGCCGAGCGAAGCGCAGTGCACTCGTTGGAACCAGGAGAATCGGGAGGAACAGCAGGATAATGCTCACGTCCTAGCAGAGGACTCGGGAAGGAGTTGCAGCTTGCCGAACGGCCAGCAACGTGTGTGCATGAAGTTTCAGTTTGTTACGTGACAGGATATGCCCAAAGCATCAGACTTGGAATTCTCTGAACCGATGCATTATTTCCAACATGCCTTTTCTTCAAAGGAATTAATGCACGTTCGTATTTCCTTGCCAAACCGAGCTTGGTCAATATTGCATGTATATCTCCTGTCTTGAGTTAGTAATTTACATCGCATGCAATTACCCCCTTCAATACATGCACGTCCAGGAACTTCTTTTTCTTCTCGTTGGCATAAAGATCCAATGAAGCAACGTATTGTCTTCTTGTAACAGAAAATAGTTCCTTTAACCCACTGACATGCGGTACTATTTTGCGATCATCAAAAACACTAACATTAGTCGCGGCCATATCATCCTCTCCTCCTCGAAACGAAACCGTCCTCGGTTTCGAATCAATCTCTTCAAAAATATTTGTATTTGCAGTTTTTATGACGCATGAAAAAATTTCAGCAGCCTTGAGCTTCTTCTTTACTTCCGATGCAACTTGAGTAATATCCCGCATCTTGCAATCAGCCATATACTTCTCTGGTGTGTACGAATCAAGTGGTATGAATTGTCCTCCACGAATAAAAGAAAATTCGCCAACTGAATGATATGTCAACTGTCTTTTCTCTGTCCATAGTTTTCCTAGCAGTATTGAACAAGTATGCATGTGCATAGGAAGCACATCACACATGACTAGATCACCATATCCACATAGGATAAACCGTACCTCGACGCGATACACGATCTTAGACAAATTTGTCCTTCCACCAAAGCTCATACGGTTCTGGATGTTCAATCAACGGCAAGTTCAAAGCATCAATCATAGTCTGACTCACTAAATTCATCCCAGAATAGCAATTCATCAAGGTTGCACAACTCGCCGGCCCTACACGCACACGCGTAAAACATTGGTACCACGGCAAGGCACGCAATGAATCATTCTCGGCCGACATCATCATTTGCGAGCTACAATCTTTCCTCATGATAGAAAATTCAATAGTGCTCGAAGAAAAATATTATACTGTGAACAACCTTTGCTCTGAATACCAACTGATAATGACTGAACCTCGATGGCGAGATCCGATCTGTTGTTGCGGCCCAATCTTTCACGGTACACCACCAGCAGCTGCAGTAACCTCTCGCCCGCGCACGTGATGTACACGAAATAGAGGGTTTGAACCTTGCGGCTCAGCACGAGAAAACCAATCTCGATGACGGTACTCACGCGCAAAACAATTTCCTTGCAGCGAAATTGCAACACAGAGGTTTTCTAAAGTTTCCTCCAAAACTTGGGGATTTTTAGACAGCTTCCCCCAAAACTCGATACGAGAATTTACCCTAAAAACACATCGTGTTTATTATCAAAATATAACCAGCGTATATTGGCCATAGCCAGCCCTTTTTATAAGCAACACACAAATAACAAAACCGACCTAACAACTCTAGATTGAAACGGACTCTCTCTCCTATTTAAACTAATCAAAGATTTAACTAATAAAGTATCCGGCAGCCTTGATCACCTAGTACCTAATAACAAACTAGGACTCCATGGTTGGTACGACTTCTCCCGGGGAAGGTGGACTCCACCCGCATCATCTCAAGCTTGGCATGTCTCTAATTATGCTTGTACACCTCTTGCGTGGGAGCGGAATAAACAGAAAAATATCTCTTCTTTTTATCTTGTTGACCCATGCAAACAAATCAGATCTTACATGATTCCTTCCATTAGCATAGGTTGCCTTTTCTTCAAAGGAATTAATGCACGTTTGTATTTCCTTGCCAAACCGAGCTTGGTCAATATTGCATGTATATCTCCTGTCTTGAGTTAGTAATTTACATCGCATGCAATTACCCCCTTCAATACATGCACGTCCAGGAACTTCTTTTTCTTCTCGTTGCCATAAAGATCCAATGAAGCAACGTCTTGTCTTCTTGTAACAGAAAATAGTTCCTTTAACCCACTGACATGTGGTACTATTTTGCGAGCATCAAAAACACTAACATTAGTCACGGCCATATCATCCTCTCCTCCTTGAAACGAAACCGTCCTCGGTTTCGAATCAATCTCTTCAACAATATTTGTATGAACCAGCTAGGCCTAGGTCGGCTATGGGCCTACCTCAAGAAAAAAAAGAAAAGGTTGGGTGTTGGGCTTAGTCTTTCACGCAGACACACGAGCGCAAAAAGCAGCAGGCCGATCGCCCACCCATCGATCGATTCGTGTGTTATCCCATCATCGGGGGCCGCGTACTTCACATGAAAAAAGGAGCGATCCACACGAGCCCTTCCAAGTTCCAATTCCATCACGGCAATCAGGCAGGCGCAGCTATTTAAGCCCTACGCCGCCGACGCCCGACATTCGTACTGGTACTGGCGCCTCCTCCCTCCCGTGTCCTGGTAATTTCGTACCTAATTAGCTGCTGATTTCGGTTCTAGGCCCCCATCTATAAATCTGTATAGGCACTTAGGGACACTTCTAATCTAGTTCTCCACTGATTTCAATTCCGGGGACCCCCATATGTTATTTTGTGCAGGCACACACACTAAAGCTTATCACCGAATTGATCATCAGGTATATTATATTGCCATTCCTTGATGCATAAGCCAGTACCTTTCAACAATTGATGCAACATTTTTTTTCAGCCTTGTGTTTTATCATGTCCCCAGAAACAACAGGATGTATGCATCGGGTAGCGATAAAAGGAATAGTAAGAAGGCCGTGGATAAATTGGTACAATCACAATGCGAAGATATGCACAAATTTCTCAAGAGTAATAATGGTGCTTCCACTGCTTCGATAAACCAAGATGATTAGTTGGAGATGGTTGCCATAGAGGAAGAGCAGTAAACTATTGGGAATTCAGAATATGATCAGCGAGAAGAAAATGTTGACACCAATAATAATGTAAGTGGCTCCGAAATGCAGGTAATTCCTTGGATGCACATGCACAACCTATTCATATTCCGGATATTTATGATCCAAGAAATTAACATAATCTTGATAATAAAGCAAGAGACATCTTAGTTGAGAAAGGGCCTATGAGAGAGGGGGGGAAATAGAATACTATGTAGATGAAGCGGGAAGACATTTTTCAAAGGCTCATTATCATAGGAAATTAAGCAATGGAGAGCAACATTATAGAAAGTGGCTAGTTTAATCAAAAGATGTCGACAAAGTTTTTTTGCTTCTATTGTAAGATCTTTTCTTGTACAGTATGCAGATTTTCAAGCATGTCAGTGAAGTTCATTGCTATCCTAATATCTCCATTTCTACATTATGCAACAAGAAGAAATTGTTGGATGAGATTGACATGGACCCCGTCATAAGTGCTTTTGCATCGAGAAATGTTAGAAGAAAATTTTAAGGTAATATGCATAAATTATTTGATTCACATACTGATTTTGAAATCAATTAAGTGCTATTGAGATATTTCATGTATACATATTTCATTGTTATTATTATGATGTCTATACTAAGGGCCCCGCGTTTTAGTTTCACCCCGGGCCCCCAAAATCTCAGGACCGGCCCTAAGCACATGACATGATCAAATGCCAAGTACATTGAGTTGATGCAGTATTTACCAGGGATATTTGTAGATGTGTTGGCATATGATCCAGTACATAAATTGATTGATTGATTGCTTAGCACAATGCTGGTTAGACTAAATAATTAGTTGATCGAATTATTTGCATCTGACGTGTTGCACACATATATAAGGCGGAACAAGTTGTTCCACACACGGGGTCTGACTTAAATATTTTGGGAGATGCATAATATGCCAAACACTTCTAAAGTTGTCTCGTCAATCGGCACATGATAGTGGAAAAACATCTATAAATTGTGCAGGATCCTATAGAGCAGATGGGCATCATCGACATGCAGTACACGAGTTGGAAAGATATTTCATTGATTGATTTGCGGATCACAGTACAGAGTATATATCAAGGAGAACTGCACATCGTCGAAAACAATGTGTCGAGAAACTATAACA